>NW_008392916.1:0-233 GCF_000622305.1 Nannospalax galili
TGTGCTATCACAAAGCTCCATTTTACTGCTACAATGTTTCATGTGACATCAGAATACTCCAGTGTGTCATCACAGTGCTCTACTATGTTGTCACCATGCTCAGTGTGCCTTAACCATATCCCAGTGTGTCACGACGATGCTCCAATGTTATATCACAGTACTCCACTGTATCATAACAATGTTCCAAATTGACATCACAGTGTTCAGTGTGCCATCTCAATGTTCCATTGTGA
>NW_008392917.1:0-233 GCF_000622305.1 Nannospalax galili
GCAGCAACTAAAGTGCCTTGGGATACCTTTATCTTGTAATTCTCAAGAGCCACTAGGACCTACACTTTAAAATTTTCTGGTTGTCTGTGACATCTGGTGGCCTTTCTACCTATGAGCCTGGAATGGCCTGGAAGGCCTCCTCCTCTTCCAAGTCAAAGCAGGATTTGGGACCCTAGGGTTTCAGTTCTTAAGACTCATATGTACCTTTCACAGGCTCCCAAATCTCATCTTCC
>NW_008392918.1:0-233 GCF_000622305.1 Nannospalax galili
CAACTGACAAATGATAGCTGACTTTAAAATTAACTCTGGAACTTCAGATGGTCATAGAGCAATCATTCGTATGTTTAAAAAAGAGAGTAGAAAGGGGCAATGTCTTGATACTATTACTCTGTTTTTAACTTCCATTCACACATATTGAGAAATTTTTCACAGAAATAAATTGCCCGTATTCAGATTAAAACTTCTGGACTTTTATGCTTTAAATATACAGGTCACTGAGCAAA
>NW_008392919.1:0-233 GCF_000622305.1 Nannospalax galili
TAAACCAACCTAATTGTTTGGTGGGTTGAAATCTTGAAAATAGAACATTACAAAGTTTTTTGAGAGTGTTAACATTGGTTTTTAACAACATTTGATTTATTTACAAAGGAACAGCTTTGCTTTCCAAATACCACACACCCACCCCATGTTTAGCAGTTATTAAGTCCAGTGTTTTTTTGTTGTGGAGCACAACCCTGGTGAGAGAGTTTATTTGTCATTGGAGAGATTCCAGG
>NW_008392920.1:0-233 GCF_000622305.1 Nannospalax galili
GTGCTTAGAAGATACCCCAGCATGTGTACCATACTTACCTAACATAATACTTGCAGTTACTTCCCCACTGGGGCCTAGAGCCTTCCCTACCACAGGGGATTGGCCTGGTCTACAGCATCAGATGTGTGTTCCACAGCTAGGAGTGGGACTTATCTAATTAGAAATTTGTAATTTTTTACTTCTTAGTCGAGCCATTATTGCACCAGCAGGCATTGCTTGGCATGTCAATAGTG
>NW_008392921.1:0-233 GCF_000622305.1 Nannospalax galili
CTCAGAGATCTTCCTGCCTCTGCCTCCCAAGTGCTGGGATCAAAGGTGTGCACCACCACACCAAGCTTATTCATTATTTTATGTGTCTGAGTGCATTGCCCGCATGTATGTAAATGCACCTGTGTTGTGCAATGCCCAACGAGGTCAGAAGAGGGCATTGGATCCCCTGGAACTGGAGCTGTAGATGGCTGTTAGCTGCCATGTGGGTGCTGAGAAATGAACCAGGGTTCTCT
>NW_008392922.1:0-233 GCF_000622305.1 Nannospalax galili
CCTCCCTCCCCCCCTTTTTCTTAAGAGCCCCCGACTGACCTGGAGTTCACATTATCAAGCTAGGCTGACTGGCCGGTGAGCCTCAGGGAATCTCTGCCTCCCCAGCATGGGGAGGACAAGTGATTACCACCACTCCCTGCTTTTTATTTGGATTCTGGGTACTTAACACCCATGCTTTCAAGACAAGCACTTTACCAACAGAGCCATCTCTTCAACCCCTTCCAAGATTAAAA
>NW_008392923.1:0-233 GCF_000622305.1 Nannospalax galili
AATGAGATGGCTCAGAAACTAAGAGCACTTCCTACCAGGAGACAACCTGAGGTGGATCCCCATAACCCATGCAGTGGAAAAAAAAAAACAACTCCTACAAGTTGTTCTCTGACTTCCATACATGTGTTGTGGCATTTGCTTACACCCCCCCCAACAAACATAAATACATAAATGTAAAAATAAAAAAATCCAACATCACAAATGACTAAAAAGACAAATTATACTACTTTTCT
>NW_008392924.1:0-233 GCF_000622305.1 Nannospalax galili
AATCAAGGGATTAGTAGAAAATGTTTTATAATATGCTGAAACTCTGAATGGTACTTCAGATTATGGTGGATCTGTCCCCAGGGTCATAGACAAGGAGGCTGCAGAGTGTGCTATCATGATGTCCTCAGCACAGCCAGAAATAATGAGCTCTTACAATCAGTAATATATTATATATATTACTATATATAATATATTACAATATTTAAGCTAATATGTACTATGTCATATAACAA
>NW_008392925.1:0-233 GCF_000622305.1 Nannospalax galili
GGGTTAGGGTTAGTGTTAGGGCTAGGGCTAGGCATAGGGCCAGGGCTAGGGCTAGGACTTGGTTTAAGGATAGGCTTAGGTTTAGGGTGCAGTTTAGGGCTAAGGCTGGGGATGGGGCTTGGGCTGAGCCTGGGGCTAGGGTATGCATTGGGGTTGGGGTTGGTATTCGGGTTCGAGTTCCAGTTAGGTTTAGGGTTAGAGGTTAGTGTTAGCGTAAGGTTTAGGGTTAGGTT
>NW_008392926.1:0-233 GCF_000622305.1 Nannospalax galili
GCTTGGACTAAGCTGGAAACTCCCTCCCACTGGATGGTTGGCTTTCGTGGTTCCATAAGGTGATAGGCAGATGACTAGGGGAGAATTGTCCCCTAAAATTCTGCTCAACGACTGACCCCGCATGTTGCACCAGCAACATACCTAACAAGATATTCCTGCTGGTGCAATAGTGGAGAGTCTACTGTATGTCCAACCAGTAAATTTTCGATTGGATATATTGCCTGCTCTCAGGG
>NW_008392927.1:0-233 GCF_000622305.1 Nannospalax galili
GGGAAGATGTGTATAGGCAAAATGTGAACTCTATTATTTCTATATGGGACTAGAAGCATGGGGTCTATTCAGGGAGTAGAGGACTGTAATTAATCTGCTGATGCTTAGGGATGACTACACCTTGGGTTACACAGTATGGAAGCATTGTGCAATCCCAGGGTCACTGTGTGCCAATTGGTCTTACCAATGCAAGGAATAAAGACAATAAGACACATGACTTTCTTTGAGACAAA
>NW_008392928.1:0-233 GCF_000622305.1 Nannospalax galili
TAAAGGTTTCCATGACCTCATGATTGCCAAACACACTGTCCTTTTCCCTGTTCTCATTCTTCATGACTTCTGTATAGAATTTTCTTTTTTCTTTTCTTTCATTTTTTTTTTCGGTCTTTTTGAGACAGGGTCTCCTTGTAGCCCCATCTGGCCTAGAACAGCTGGCCTGAAACTCACTAAGCAGACCAGGCTGGCCTTGAACTCACAGAAATCCACCTGTCTCTGCCTCCCAA
>NW_008392929.1:0-233 GCF_000622305.1 Nannospalax galili
TTTCTTTCTCTGCCTGTTTTTATGCCAAACTCTTCTTAGAACAAGTTCTACGGCGACCTACTGATTCACAATGGAGAGAAAGGCTAAGCGAAAGGGACCACACATCCTCTGCCCTCCTGCAATCATCCAGATCTTGATCACATTCTCTCAAAATCCAGGACCGTGTGATTGATGTGGAGGACAGGGAGCATCCTCCTGGGATCCAGTGTGCTGAGTGTTGAAGGGGGGCTGCA
>NW_008392930.1:0-233 GCF_000622305.1 Nannospalax galili
GTCCAGCTTTTATGTGGGTGCTGGGGAATCTAAACTCAGGTCCTCATGATGTATTGAAGAGACAACTAAAATTAATTAAGGAAGAAAACTAAAGTTAATTGAGAAAAAACCCCAGAGCAGATAGCCTGAGAAAACTGTTTCTGTTTGTCAGCCCCTGCTGGCTTAAGAGAACAGATTTGCCTGGCATGGTGGCACATGCCTTTAATCCCAGCACTTGGGTGGCAGAGGCAGGC
>NW_008392931.1:0-233 GCF_000622305.1 Nannospalax galili
TGTGATGGCATATTGGCGAATTCTGGTGTTAAATTGGAGCATTTTGAAGTCGCAATGGAATATTGTGAAGTCAAATGGTAACATGGTGATGGCATATTGGAGCTATATAATGGCAAATGGGGCGAAAGTGTTGGCACACTGGACCATTTTGATGTCTCACTGGAGCATTGTGATGTCACATAGGAACATTGCGAAGTCAAATTGTAACACTGTCATGACAAATTGGAGCAATA
>NW_008392932.1:0-233 GCF_000622305.1 Nannospalax galili
GAAGGAGGGAGGGCAAACAATCCCACTGGAATGCTAGAACCTGTCGAAATAAGGCATGCACCAAAAACCAAGACCACCCACCTGACAAGGCCATTTGTTCAGTTATTTCTATCCTGGTTGGACCAAAAGATAAGGTGTGGGAAGAGGGGGATCAAAGGGGAGAAAGACCTAGGGACCCTAGGAAGGAACCTTCCCAGAAGTCACTTGGTGGTCTACCAGCTCTGGAGACCTGG
>NW_008392933.1:0-232 GCF_000622305.1 Nannospalax galili
GAGAGAGAGAGAGAGAGAGAGAGAGAGAGAGAGAGACTAGCAATGGGAGGCATTGTTCCTCGTTTCAGAAATCCAAGTATAGAAGGCTGGAGATAAAGCTTGGTGGTAGAGCACTGGTATAGCATGGGCGAGGCCTTGGTTCAATCTCTAGTATCACACACACACACACAGGAAAAAAAAAAACTTTGAAATGAGAGATCCAAGTATAGTGTAATTCTTTGGTCCTTTACTC
>NW_008392934.1:0-233 GCF_000622305.1 Nannospalax galili
GTTGTCACAGAGCTTTTAAGTTGTCCCTCCTCCCACACCCTCCTCTGTGTTACCCTCCCCTCCCTCTCTCAGTCTGTCACCCATGTTCCCTCTTTCCCCTTCCTGTCACCTGTGTTCTACTATACACTCCTCCCTATGCTCTTTCTTCCTCCTCCCCACCAAAGATCCGTTTCTAGGTCCCTGGGTTTTGAGGGTACTCCAAGTTACACAGGCAAATCTAGGATGTTTCAAAC
>NW_008392935.1:0-233 GCF_000622305.1 Nannospalax galili
AACCCAAGAACAAACCTAACCCTAACTCTAACGATAATCCAAACACAAAACTTCGCCCTAATCCTAAAAATAACCAAAGCCCTAACCCTAATACTAGCCCTAACTGGAACCTTAGTTTAACCATAACCGTAAACATAACCTTAGCCTTAATTCTAACACTAACTGTATCCCTAACAGAAACGTAAACCTACTGTGAAGCAAGCTCTAAACCTAACACTAACCCTAACATAATC
>NW_008392936.1:0-233 GCF_000622305.1 Nannospalax galili
GGCCTTAAACTCCCTGTGTAACTGAGGATAACCTCCTGTCTCCACCTCCAAGGTGCTGGGATTGCAACTCTGTGGCCGTGTTCAGATTATATAGCGGTAGGATTCTCATGTCATGCAGAGCTGAGGACCGAACTTCTGGCTTGGTGCATGCTAGGCAAGCACTCTATCAAATGCGCTACATCCCCAGCACTCAGGCACCCCTTGATATAGGGGTTTGTAGCAGGCTTAGAGGA
>NW_008392937.1:0-233 GCF_000622305.1 Nannospalax galili
CTGCTGGGCATGGTGGCTCAGGCTTGTAATCCCCGTACTCAAGAAACAGAGAGCAGGAAGATCACCATGGGGTGTAAGCCTAGAGCAATGCAGAATTCCAGGTCCCACTAGGCTAGAGAGACCAAAAAAAGGAACACTTCCTCCTGCACAAGTTGCATTGCATATGCTGTGGCTGTGCAAGTTACAGATCTGTTTTGTAAGCGATTCGTCAAATCTGATTCTGTATTTTTTTT
>NW_008392938.1:0-233 GCF_000622305.1 Nannospalax galili
ATGTCCCTAACCCTGACACTAATCGCAATCCTAAACCTCCCCAGAGATCTAAGCCTAATGCTAACTCTAACCCTAAACCTTTTTAACCCTAAACATAGCCCTTAATCTAACCCTAATCATAATCCTAAAACTAATTCTACAGCTAACCGTAACCCTAACATTAACTTTTGATTTACCACTAATTATAATGCTAGGGTTGGCTATAATCCTAAACCTGATCGTATATGTAACCT
>NW_008392939.1:0-233 GCF_000622305.1 Nannospalax galili
CCATCCAAAAGTTGAATTTTTACTTTTCATCCAGTTTTGGCAATTATGAACCCGTATGCCTGAGAACATTTCTGTCTAGATTTCCCATGATTGTGTGCAGTCATTCATCAGGAAGCTGCTCGGAAGATTGAAATTGCTGATCACATAGCCATTGTGCTTAACTTACCACTAAACATCGGACATTTTCTCGAGACCTTGCACATTTTTATTTCTCTCACTAACTGTTCCCTGAC
>NW_008392940.1:0-233 GCF_000622305.1 Nannospalax galili
GGAACCTTCTCTGGGTTACCAAGGTGTCCCACACCCTACTTTTTTCTATTTATTTTCAACCAATACCTGTGCTGTACTTAAGTCTCTAACACATTAAGTGAACACTTCCCTCAAATACACACATGTGTTTCATTCAATGTGTCTTACTTCCTGTCTTTCCTATCCAAGATAATTTTCTTAAGCCTTAGCCTGTACTTGTCAGTGCTATCTCTTCACTATTCTTTCTGTTCATT
>NW_008392941.1:0-233 GCF_000622305.1 Nannospalax galili
AACAGTGCCTGTCTGAGATGGAAAAGTAGCAATAAAGCATGTGCTGGTAACAAATTAATCAAGGTAAGATGCGATTCACAGAACACAGAATTAACACTGTCACTCTGGCAGCCAGAGCAACACATTCATCATAGAAACATCCCATATCACTAATTTTGCCTGGGACACCTGGGACCCTTGTGCCACTGCTGAGTTATTGAGATGAACAAGCCTTGCAGCTGTGCCCAGCCCTG
>NW_008392942.1:0-233 GCF_000622305.1 Nannospalax galili
AGCTTCTGTCTTCCACAGGAGGGGAAGGAGACAGGCCATCCCTCACCTTGTACAGCTGTGGCGGGGAGGCCATCATCTTACAGCACAACCCCTGGAAGCTCAGCGGAGAGGCCTTTGACATCAACAAGCTCATCCGGAACTCCAATTTGATCAAGGTGAGCACCCTCTCAGCACTTCTGCTCTTCCTGCCTCGCATACACCAGGGCCAGCATAGAGATACCCAGCATGCTTAG
>NW_008392943.1:0-233 GCF_000622305.1 Nannospalax galili
GGGTTTTCTGGGAAACTGAGGGCTGGACAGCAGGTAGGAGTAACCCAGCTCAGCAGGAAAGAGCAAGCAGTGTCCAGCTCCCCACATCCAGCCACAGAGCTCACTCAGCAGTAGATTAGAAAGAACCTAGACAGGGTTGATTCCTAGCCTTTATCCTATAAAGAACCTGAGGACAGATAGTTCAGAGGAGCCAAGCACAGACCTGAAACTTGAGGACATTCCTCCTCTGAGTG
>NW_008392944.1:0-233 GCF_000622305.1 Nannospalax galili
AAGCTGTGGCAGGAGAAGAGCTATGTTTCTGAAGCCATCCTGGGGCACATAGAAAGTTTTAGGACAGTCTGGGCTATAGAGTAAGACCCAGTCTCAAATCCCGCCTCCAAAGAAGATGTTTTGGGGCAGGGCATGGTAGCCCATCCATGCTCCCAACACTTAGCAGGATACAAGAGGAAGATGGGCCAGAGACCCAGTCAGTCCTCAAAGAAAGGAAAGAAAGGCTTCAAGGG
>NW_008392945.1:0-233 GCF_000622305.1 Nannospalax galili
TAATACATATATACCACCTAAAGATCTACACCACACATGCAAATACCTTCTGCACCAACTCCATGCATACATACACATGGCCACTGCACCATACATACACTATCTACACACATACCATATACCCACATAAACTATCTTTACATAATTCCACACGTGTGCCATCTAAACACATATCTCACATCTTCAGCTAAATATATACACCACACAAGTACATGTATTCACACACAAACTCC
>NW_008392946.1:0-233 GCF_000622305.1 Nannospalax galili
TTCTTTGACAGCTTCCTGATGTATATGAGTTCTAGTCCTTCTCACCCTATTACCCTCCTCATCCCCTCTCCTCCACTGGAACCCTTCTTCCCAGCAAGTCCCCCTCTTCTTCCGTGTCCTGTGGGTGTGGCCCACCGAGTTTAGAGTTGACCGCAGAGCGTGGTGGGGGGTTATTTGCTGCGTATGGACAACTTCTCGGTGGCCGCACCACTGAAGAAAGTGACAGTCTTTCT
>NW_008392947.1:0-233 GCF_000622305.1 Nannospalax galili
AGCAAATGGCTTTTGAAAATGCCAATAAATACTGCAAAGAGGCCATCCGCCTGCATAGGGACAAGAGTTTAAATATCTATCTCAAATTATGTCGGAATATTGACCAAAATCACATTATGGGACAAGTTATTGCCTCCCATGTCACTGGGAAACAAGACCAGGATATTGTGAAAAACTGCCCAACTTGTGTCGAGTTTTTTTCCTGCCCCACTACTGGGTGTTAATCCTCGAGG
>NW_008392948.1:0-233 GCF_000622305.1 Nannospalax galili
AATACATTGCTAGAAATACTGTTCTTTCTACAGGAAGCAAGAACTAAGATACAGTAGCGACACATATTTTTCTAAAACAACCTGACTGACGTTGATGGCGAGTCCCTTTTGCATACAATGCATAAGGAATGTGGTTAAATGAAAAATGCTTGTGTTCATTCTTTTTCACAGTAGTAAATAAATTGCTAGAAGTACTGCTCTTTCTACAGGAAGCAGGGACTTAGATACAGAAT
>NW_008392949.1:0-233 GCF_000622305.1 Nannospalax galili
ACTTCTTCAGCAAAAGCCCCTGAGTTTTGGAGGGGGTGATAGGTTGGGGTGCTCTTCCTCCCATTGTGGCAAGGCACTAAACTTTCAGGTCTCTGCATTATCTATTTCCATGGGCTGTTGGCCCATTTCAGTGAGATTCCATCTATTATAAGGAGTTGGTGCTAAGATCCACAAACGAGGGTGAACATATACCTTTTGTTTTTCTGAGTCTGTGTTACTTCACTTAGTATAAC
>NW_008392950.1:0-233 GCF_000622305.1 Nannospalax galili
TACTTTCCAGCTTAAAGCCTTTCATTGATAAGTAATAAAAAGTGCCTGTTTATAAAGGCGTTCCATCAGGTCATTGGTGCATGTTCTTCAAAGTTAGAAGTGTACATAAGTGAGCATACTGGTCTCTGCCTGAATCGTTTGGGTGCCCAGTAGTGTGTCCAAAATCCTTACCTCTACTCTATGCTGGCTGAGGTACAAATCTCCTCAGCTCCAAAACAGCCAGAAAGAACACC
>NW_008392951.1:0-233 GCF_000622305.1 Nannospalax galili
TAAATGATGAGCTGCCTTTAGGTGAGTATGATTTTTTGTATGAACATTAGAAAATGAGCAATATCTAATTTTGTTTCCATTCCCAAGGTGCTTGTAGTATAAAGGGAAAAATTAAAGTAGGCAAAAAATATTTTGACAAGATACAAGATACTGAGAATTGGAGATATTTAAAAAGTGAAGGAATCTGGGTGTGGTGGCGCACGCCTTTAATCCCAGCACTCGGGAGGCAGAGG
>NW_008392952.1:0-233 GCF_000622305.1 Nannospalax galili
TTATTATTTTTAAAAATTTTATGTGTATGAATGCTTTGCCTGCATGGATGTAAGTTCACTCATGTCTTACAAAGCCTGTGAAAGTCAGAAGAGGGTGTTTTGGATTCCCTGGAATTGCATTTACATTTGGTTCTTGTTTTTTGCCATCATGTAGGTGCTGGGAGTCAAAACCTGGTCCTCTGCAAGAGCAACCACTGCTCTTAACCAGTGAACCATCTCTCCAGCTCCATATA
>NW_008392953.1:0-233 GCF_000622305.1 Nannospalax galili
CCAGTAAAAAGACATTGAAAAATGAATTGGTAGAAAACAGGGTAAATGGATTTGCTGCTTCAAAAAACACACCTCACCAACAACAATTCACACCATCTTAAAGTAAGACTAGAAAGAAATATTCAAAGTAAATGGAACTAAAATACAAGCAGTAGTAGCTCTTCTACTATCTGACAAAAATCCACTTCAAACTAAAACTAGTCAGAAGACATAGGGAATTCATTAAAAGAAAA
>NW_008392954.1:0-233 GCF_000622305.1 Nannospalax galili
ATAAAAATAATTGGGAATTGAATATGATAGCATGGCATATTCAAAAGATGTGCCACTGAACTGTGCTCTTTTAAAGTTATAGAATATATTTCCATAAGAGACCTCTGTGCTCTGATTAGACACCTACCATTTCATACCCTCCCTTTACCTCATGGGGTATCTACCAGATTTATCTCTTTAGAAGAAGACCCCATGTAATATATTTGATTTTAGTTTTCTACTGAAGATGACAA
>NW_008392955.1:0-233 GCF_000622305.1 Nannospalax galili
TGCATTGTTATGGACAGTGAGCAATGTAATGGAACATTGGAGAATTATGATAACACATTGGAGCATGATGATTGCACATTGAATACTATTATGAGACTTTGAGGCAACACGGAGCATTGTGATGTCACAATGGAACATTGTGAAGACATTTTGCAGCACTGTGATGGCACATTGGCACATCGTAATGGCACATTGGAGCATTGTGATGACACATTGGGGCATTGTGGTGTCAC
>NW_008392956.1:0-233 GCF_000622305.1 Nannospalax galili
TACACCGTTTAAGACCTCCCAAAACAGTGCCATCATCTGTGAACAAAATGTACAAATTCTTGGAGCCTGTGAGGGACATATTTTATTCAAACGACCACAAGGGGCAAAAGAAAACATGAGTTGGTTTACATTTACTGTTGGAAATTAAGAACCAATATAGCTAAGGGAACTATATACTATAACTGTATATTTCAATGTCTTAAGCAGCTTGTTTTTGTTTTTTGTTTTGGTTT
>NW_008392957.1:0-233 GCF_000622305.1 Nannospalax galili
ACCTATCAAACATCATCGTCTTTATACCCCCTTCCCCACTGGCAACCTGCTCTTGCCCCAACCCTGGATTTCATGCATTCTGTCATTTACATTAAGGTCTACGGAGTCAAGTTAGTGTCCCCAACATTCCTCATCTACAGTGGAAACTCTACACCTAAGATTTAGGGAACATAGTAGATTAAGGGGTAGAGAGAACATTAATGCAACTCTCACTTCTCATCAATGAAACTCCT
>NW_008392958.1:0-233 GCF_000622305.1 Nannospalax galili
TGAACTGAAGATCTGGGACTGACAAGGAGCCTTTGTCAGTCACAGGGCTCTCGTGGAGTTAGGTTTTTTGAAGTTTACAATGATGGAATAATTAAAATAACTAGGGAGCATTAAATGGCTACTGCAATTGGCCAGAATTAAACTGGGGCTCTGATTGTAAACTGGAATAAGTTTTAAAATAATAATTATTTTTCAAATTTCCATTGTGTTTAATCATGGTACATGGAACTATG
>NW_008392959.1:0-233 GCF_000622305.1 Nannospalax galili
TTTTCTTTAGGCAAAAGTCTCTTCTATATTCTTGAGTTAAACTCAACACCCTGAGTTTGTAAAGTGTAAACTTAGGAAAGTTTAAATTTGTGAGACTTTAATGCTTTCCTACAAAATCTTATGAGGCTTAGTTATAAGGTGAGAGGGTTAAGAAAAATTTAAAAGATCAGTCTTCACATTGTAATTAGACATAGGGATCGACGAGCATGTGAGCCAGCAGAAGAAACCATGTC
>NW_008392960.1:0-233 GCF_000622305.1 Nannospalax galili
TAAGTAAGTAAGTAGTAAGTAAGTAAGTTGAGTCACTAAAAGCCAGGCTTGGTGACACAAGCCTGTGATCCCAGCTACTTGGGAGACTGAAACAGAAGTTTAGGCCAGGCTGGGTGGCAGAGCAAGATCAAGGCCATCTGGGGAAACTTAGCAAGTTTAGTAAGTAAAAATATTGAGTAAGAAGCTGGAGAGATGGTTCAGTGGTTAAGAGCACTGACTGCTCTTGCAGAGGA
>NW_008392961.1:0-233 GCF_000622305.1 Nannospalax galili
TGTCAGACTATTTTATCACAGCAACAGAAGAGAAACTAAGGCAGCAGCTTTGTTCATAAGAGCACATAACCTACATAATTCAAATGATCACCAAGGCAGTGGATAAAGAAGTCTATTCACACAGTGATATACTAAGCATCAAGAAACAAACTATTGAAATACAAAATACCGGACTAGAGAGTGCTTGTTCAATCATGAGGACTGGAGTTTGGATCCCAGCAGCCATGTTGGGT
>NW_008392962.1:0-233 GCF_000622305.1 Nannospalax galili
CCCTATCTTCTTTTAGTTCTTTGAGTTGTTTGTTTGTATGGTTTTTAAATTCGTTGAATTCCTTGATCATGTTTATGACTGCTCTTTTAAATTCTGTGTCCCGGGTTATCTCTAGGGGGCTCTCCTTATAGAACTCTTCTATAGGATTAGTGGAGTTTGGTGGGAACATACTGCTCTGGTTCTCCATATTATTATTTTTCCATTGTGATTTTGGAATGTGCATTTCTTTTGTT
>NW_008392963.1:0-233 GCF_000622305.1 Nannospalax galili
AAAAAATATGCACAAAAACCTTAATATACTGATGAATCATCTCTCTGTACTTTAAAAACAGAAGAGATGGCTCAGAGGTTAAGAGCAATGGCTGCTTCTACAGAGGACCCAGGTTCAGTTCCCAGCACTCACACAGGGCATAACAGCTGTCTGTAACTCAAACTCTGGGGGAGCCGATGCTCTCTGCAGGCACCTGCTCACACATGATACACACACACACACACACACACACA
>NW_008392964.1:0-233 GCF_000622305.1 Nannospalax galili
AAGACTAAAAATGAAAAGCAGGGCTCCGCGCACCCACGCAATCGTATTTTTCAGTTCTTAGGAAACAATCTTTGAACGATGGAGAGTTCACATTAGAAAAAGTTAATAGATCAGGGTTTTAACTAAAAAACAAGATAGTAAGAAAGTTAAAAATGTCAAAACAAGCCCACAGAACTGTCCTCAAAAGCCTACCAACCTCGGGATTTTCCTATTAGAATGAAAGAATTTGTGAG
>NW_008392965.1:0-233 GCF_000622305.1 Nannospalax galili
GCAAGGATGGATGGGTGGTTATACAACTCAGCTATGAAGCCTCTGAAGGACCTAGATTAATGTTATTTGCTCCCATGTCCCATACCTGCATGAGCCATGTGGTAAGGGCCTCTTTGTTTGCTTGTAAGTTTTTCCTAGTTTTAACAATTCCAATGTGGATTACTTCCTAGCTGCAGTGCTATTAGCTTCCTTTCCTTTCTGTATCAAAGGTTGAATCTGAGGGGCAGCCTTAG
>NW_008392966.1:0-233 GCF_000622305.1 Nannospalax galili
TTTAGATGTGTCTACTTCCTTCCATTTGTCTTTATAGTAGGGGAAACACCATTGAGATAGATCAGCAGCCATGTCTTGAAGACAAATGATTGGGAGGTCCAAGAAGTCAATATCTTGCCACAATACAAGAGGTATCACCTTGCATCTGTCACTCCCTCCAAGGCTCAGTCAGGGACCCTTGTGGAAGAGATGGTGGAAAGTTTGTAAGAGCCAGAGGAAGGGGTGGAGTGTAA
>NW_008392967.1:0-233 GCF_000622305.1 Nannospalax galili
CCCCCCCGACTCCGCCTCCTGTTCAGTTATGAAATGGAATCAACCCTTCATTTCTTCTATGGAACCACCTTCCCCAAATCTGGTGACCAGTGCCTACTTCAGGTTGTTATTAGTGACTGTCACCTTTCCTCAACACACTCAGTGCCTATATGGTACACAGCAGGTAAGGAGCCAGGTTTAACCACCATCCAGAGGATAAAGAAATCCCTTCACTGTTCTATAAGTTAGAGAAC
>NW_008392968.1:0-233 GCF_000622305.1 Nannospalax galili
GGAGGGCCGGGGACTTGAAGCAGACTCAGAGGAGTGCTCAGCAGCAGGGCCGAGAACAGTTGGGGTATCTGTTTACCAGGTGCTGCTAAACCCCCCCCCCCCCCAAAAAAAAGAAGGTGAGGTTCTCAGGCATACAGGCCCACGGACATTTTGTTTTGATTTGATGATACTCAGGCTGACCATGTTTGTCCCAGCCTCCCAAGTGCTGGGATTGCAAGAGTACATTACCTCAC
>NW_008392969.1:0-233 GCF_000622305.1 Nannospalax galili
CTGTATTATATAAGGGTTACTTTTGAGATTTTTTCTTTTGTCCAAAAACAAAATGCACAAAACTTATAATAACAAGATAATTTGACTTTAGAGGAACTAGCTTTTGCCTCCCTGTACCTGATGGGTACAGTCCAAAAGTTTTGATGGACTTAATCTGAATCCTAATCAGGTTATTTCCTGTTTATAAGCAAGCTATGTAGTTCTTTTCTGCTGCCTTCCTTCTGAAAAGTGTA
>NW_008392970.1:0-233 GCF_000622305.1 Nannospalax galili
TGTTCCTGTCTCTGTGATGGTGGGTTCTTTCTGGTGCTGTGCCCAGGAGGGGCTAGATGGATTTTTAACTCAGTTTTGCAACAGAGACTCCTAGAATCTCTCCTGATGAGATTTTTGTTAACTTCATTTCGTTGTCTACATTTTTGGATTTATGGGAAGCAGGGCTGGAAAAAGCTGTAAAGATGACGATCAAGACACCACATTGCTCCCAGGCGTCTGTCTAACTGATCAGA
>NW_008392971.1:0-233 GCF_000622305.1 Nannospalax galili
ATGTGGGTGCTGGGAACAGAGCCCAGGTTCTCTCCCCAGCCCTCTAGCTAGCTTTCTTACACGGCCAAATCCCACCTGCACCTATGTCAATCAGCAATCAAGGAAATGCCTCACAGACATGCTCAAAGCCGGTCTGATGACGGAAGTTCCTGAGTCGAGACTCCCTCCTCCCGGTACATGTAGGTGTGTGTTAAGTTGAGAAAAAACTGACAGGACCAAACTCAAGTCCAGTC
>NW_008392972.1:0-233 GCF_000622305.1 Nannospalax galili
TACTATGCTGATCTGAAGAAAACTCACAATTTTAGAAAATGAAATTGTATGCGAATGGGGTATTTCTTTTTCAACCACAAACAACAGACTAACGCACATTTGAAAACACTGGTAATTTTTGTGGGGTATTTTTCTTCAAGTGTTTATTGTGGGGTTTTTTTGTTTTGTTTTGTTGATTTTTGTTTTTAATGAGCCCGTCTTCCAAAGTAGGACTCTCTGGCATTCTGTCTAAA
>NW_008392973.1:0-233 GCF_000622305.1 Nannospalax galili
AGGAGGAGAAAAGAGAGGAGACTGTGAGGGAAAGAGAAGAGGGAAAGAAGGGCAGATGGCAGCAGGGAGAGGGGAAGGAAATTTCAATTGCAATTATAAAACTATTATTTCTAGACAGAAGTAAAACCCTATGTATGAAGCACTTAACAGGTGCATCAGGGAACGAGGCTAAAGACTTGTGGAAAAGGTTTTCCATTAGTATGAAATATGTTGATATTTATTAAAGTTTCCTC
>NW_008392974.1:0-233 GCF_000622305.1 Nannospalax galili
AATGGAGGCTTGATACATGCTATGGCAGCAGAGTGGAATGCAGGGTCCTGGTAAAGCAAACCTGAGGTAACAATAGACAGGGTACCAGAGAGGATCAAACGTCATCACAGCAGTAACATGGGCACACTTTCTCAGGACAAGGTTTGGATGTCATCCATATTTCTTCTCTGATTTATCATTCAGTCTTTCACTTTGATCTGGATCATATAGCATGGGTGCTTACTCTTTTTTTT
>NW_008392975.1:0-233 GCF_000622305.1 Nannospalax galili
AGGCCTAAGGCAGAGGGAGAAAGTGGGCCACTAGATGTAAGGCATCACTGAAGGAGCATCAGGAGCAAGGGTCCCCAGCTGCAGGTCACAGCAGGAACATCATGGCCCGTGGCTCCCACTGGTCTAAAGGCCCTGTTTCTTTTTGATGTACATGGCATAGGTGGGCACTTGATCCTGGAATACATGACAACAGGTGTGCATTTGTGTGCATGGTCTACTGTCTCTTGAAGCAT
>NW_008392976.1:0-233 GCF_000622305.1 Nannospalax galili
TTTCCTCTGTCCTCAGCCCGGTGCCTGAGCTGTGTCCCCGACATTCCTTTCTGCCCCTCAGATACCTGGGACAACACCATGGTTAGATGACCTCACCTTGGAGAGCTTCAGAGGGGCATTCTTTGCAACCCTTGATAGGTTGGTTCCATTTCTGAAGACTTGTGTGATGCCCAGTGTGCTCAGGACCATTTTCGGGTTGTAAGTTGCAGAAATGTTAAATTTGGGGAAAAAAA
>NW_008392977.1:0-233 GCF_000622305.1 Nannospalax galili
GTTATAATCATGTACTTCTAGAAAGTGCCTCTGAATGCTGCCTATAATATCTATATCTGTGTTTTTATGCAATTTGAAAAAATGCTCATCTACTTGGAAATACCCTTGCACATTTCCAGAACAAAGCCCTCCCTCTGTGCTTCCCTATCCGTAGGCAGGAAGCATTTTTGGTTACCTTGATCGGACTCTGTGTCTTTGGAGTTCTGGGAGTTTATCATTAGCTGAAGAAAATC
>NW_008392978.1:0-233 GCF_000622305.1 Nannospalax galili
TATGTATCATTTGCCTATCTGATGTACACATAATACACAGCTATCCTTAACATATGTATGCACGTAAGTATTTGTAAGTCATGTTCTTCTGTCCCAGAAGGCTTCAACCCCACGAGTGAAGCTGCTGAGTTAGAGAATGGCAGATTTCCAACTATGATACACACTCCTAAGTTATCCTCAAGAGGTATTTACCAATTTCATTTACCAACAGAGCACAAGAATGCTTTTACTTT
>NW_008392979.1:0-233 GCF_000622305.1 Nannospalax galili
GGCTCTTGAGAATTACAAGATAAAGGTATCCCAAGGCACTTTAGTTGCTGCCGTTCCTGTCTCACTATGTGGCCCAGGCTGCCTTCAAAATGGTATCATCCTCTCTTCTGCTGAGATTACAGGAGTGGGGGATAGAGGGACCACACTGGGTTTTCTATGGGGTGGGGGTGTTGGTTTTTTGAGTTACTGGGACTCAAACCCAAGGCCTTGCACATGCTGGGCAAACGATCTAC
>NW_008392980.1:0-233 GCF_000622305.1 Nannospalax galili
ATATATATACACTGTGAAATGCCACAGTCAAGATGAAACATCCATCACATTTCGTGAGAATGTAACATCTATTTTCTTTTACATACATGACACAGTATTTTTAACTATAGTCACCCTGCTATAGACTACATTCCTGTAACTGATTCATCTTATATATCTTTGGCCAATATCCCCACATTTCCCCAACTCCAAGCTTCTGAATTCTACCATTTGATTTTCTGTTGTTTTCTTTC
>NW_008392981.1:0-233 GCF_000622305.1 Nannospalax galili
GACCATCTGCACGTCAGAGGAGCAGGTGACTCGACCATCTGCACATCAGAGGGGCAGTTGACACGACCTTCTGCACGTCAGATGGTGCAAGTGACACGAACATCTGCACATCTGAGGGGCCAGGTGACATGACCATCTGGATGTCAGAGAGGGCAGGAAACAGGACTATCTGCATGTAAGAGGTGGTAGGTGACACGACCATATTTACGTCAGAGGGGGTAGGTGACACGACC
>NW_008392982.1:0-233 GCF_000622305.1 Nannospalax galili
ATTAGTCCATAGTATCTTTGATTTTAAATTATTCTTTGCAGTTACTTTATCGGTTGGAAACTTACTGTGGGCCATGTCCTTTAGATGTTGAGGGTATAGAAGATGTATAAAACTGCTAATCCATTCTTATATCAAGCCTCAAATCCATTAAAAATGTGGATTTGGAATGCTTTTTATTTACTTGTTCTCCTGAATTTTTAGTGCTTCATACGTTCAGTGATTCCTGATAATCA
>NW_008392983.1:0-233 GCF_000622305.1 Nannospalax galili
TTTTCAGGGGAGAAGAATGCATGAAGAATGTAAACACGAAATCATAAGCTCGGACTGTTATATGCCAGCTCAGAGGTCTAACGTACTTATTTCACTGTAGGGGTTGCATCTGCAGCTACAATCCGATGGACAAAATGTACTCCGGATTCTACTTGGGGGAGTTTATTGATGGAATATAGTGTTGAGGCTTGGGGAGGGGTGTTACATATGCTGCTACCCAAGGTCCTGAAAAT
>NW_008392984.1:0-233 GCF_000622305.1 Nannospalax galili
AAGTTATATTGTAAAATTGTGATGGCAAATTGTGGCAATATAATGGCATGTTGGTGGACAGTGTTGGCATAGCGGAGCATTTTGATGTCACATTTGAGCCCTGTGATGTCACAAGGGAACATTCATAATTCATATTGTAACATTGTTGGCATAATGTAGCAATAAACTAGCACATGGACCTAGGTTGTTGGCAGATTAAAGCATTGTGATGTCACATTGGAGCATTGTAATTG
>NW_008392985.1:0-233 GCF_000622305.1 Nannospalax galili
TGAAAAGTTTAGCCAAAATGTAGGAAATAAAGCCCATGAATGCATGCCTTTATAAGTGACCCCATCCTGAATATCATAAGCTTTGTTGGAAAGCCCAAATAAATATCTTTATTCCACAAACCGTAGCTCAGAGAGACATTGTGTTGGTTTGTTGGTTGGGTGTTAAAGACAGTGTGGGGACTGGGAGATGAGAGCACATGCAGTGAGGGCCTCCCAGAAGAGAATTTGGCATT
>NW_008392986.1:0-233 GCF_000622305.1 Nannospalax galili
GAGCACATAGAGTAGAAATGATTGAGATTAACTGATATTAAATTAAATAGCGAAGTGGTCACCATGTAGCCGGTCACCTGTGTTCCCATGCTGTCACCTGTGGGTAGAGGTGTACTATGTTTGAACTGTAAGTACTCATGAGGTCAGACCCAGGGAGCCCAGAGTCGTCTGAGGAGTCTCAATTCACAGTGGTTCACAATATGAAAGGAAACTCTCCCTCCATGGTAGAATGT
>NW_008392987.1:0-233 GCF_000622305.1 Nannospalax galili
TACAGTACTTCCATATGAAATTCTAAAGCATTTAAATTATAAAAACAAACTTTAATATATATAACAGCAGACTTTTATTTGCTTTCTCTGTCTCTGTCTCCTCTCTCTCTCTTACTCTCTCTCTCTATATATGAAACAAAAATTTAGAATACTTTAGCTACAACTTTTTTTTGTTTGTTTGTTTTTCTGAAGCAGGATCTCCCTGTAGCCCCAGGTGTCCTGGAACTCACTAT
>NW_008392988.1:0-233 GCF_000622305.1 Nannospalax galili
TGAAAAGACTTCATCAAGGTCCTGCTGTAATCAAAGTGCTCTCTCTTCTAGAATAAGATCTCCTAATCCTAGAGTACCATGTTTAACAGGATCAGTACCAATGGCTTTCCTTACAACATTGCTGTGTGCGATGGAATATGTACAATTAAGGTGAAATACATGATGAAATTCATCTCTTAAGACTTCAATGTCAGGGCTGGAGAGATAGCTCAGTGGTTAAGAGCACTGGCTAC
>NW_008392989.1:0-233 GCF_000622305.1 Nannospalax galili
CCCACAGGAGGGGTTCACAAAATATTGAAATAAACCGAACTTATATTACTTATAATTGAACTTTGGTCTCTAATTTAGGGAAGAGACAACTACAGAGAAACCGCCCTGCAAAGCCATTTCTCCAGAAGTGATTTGTGGCTATAGTTAAACTGATTGCTTTCCTGCTTTAAATTAGGTGAGAACTACTTTGTAACTCTGTAGAAAAATAAACAAAAGGTGTAAACTATTAAGAA
>NW_008392990.1:0-233 GCF_000622305.1 Nannospalax galili
AGCAGTGAGAGGAAAACTAATATAGTAACCCACATGGGATCCTAGAGAACAGAGACAATTGTCTCACACCCTCCCCATGCTCAAGCCACCAGGAGTCAAATCACTGGGCTTAGGGACCTGAAGGTTTTCTCCTTACTCTGGCTCCAGTCTGTAACTAGTAGAAGTGTGAAGTCACAGCTGAGGCCCAGGAAAGGCTGTTTGGTCACCTCATGTGAGCACCTCTCAAAGACACA
>NW_008392991.1:0-233 GCF_000622305.1 Nannospalax galili
TTCTGTTTAGTTTTCTCTTAATTTTGTTTGGTCTTAACAAGGAAGACGTTTAAGCTGTCGGTGAGTTCCTTTTTTAAAGACAGCTGTAGCTTTCCCCCATGTGCTTCTTTAAGAGCACTCTGTTGTCTTTGGTGTGTCGTATATTCATTTTCATCCACCTCAAAGCAGCATTTTCTTTTTCTCTGAAACTTCCTTTTTGTCTGTTGGTTAATTAACTGTTTGTTATTTGGTCT
>NW_008392992.1:0-233 GCF_000622305.1 Nannospalax galili
ACAATCCACATCTAACAAGGAGACCATGTGCACAAAGAATCTTGAGAACTACCTAACCTACTCTGCTCAAAGGGTCCTAAACCTGTTCTCTTTTACAGAATAGACCTCAGTCTTCTACTTATGCCCCAAAAGTTGTCAGAACTGCCCATCTGAATCCGTGTGTCTAGAATTAGCCCTGTTAACTAAGGGCTCCTCAGATCTCCTCTTACTACCACAATGTTCCACACGTGCCT
>NW_008392993.1:0-233 GCF_000622305.1 Nannospalax galili
GCCTCCTCCTTCCCCTCAGTGCTCCTTCACAGCCAGGGCCCTGAGGCTACCCGGTCCAGCTGTCTTTGGGGCTGTCCTACTTCGCGAGGGCATCCTAGTATCTACTGGAGGCCTCAGGATGCTCTCCTCAGGATCCTTTCCACTTCTCCTTCGTCTTCTCAAGGCGCCTTGTCCATGGTCTGCTGGGCCAGGTGCTGCTTCTGTTTTTTACTGGCTTTCATCACTTCCAAGAA
>NW_008392994.1:0-233 GCF_000622305.1 Nannospalax galili
TTACTGAATGTGTTAATAATTTCTAGGAGTTTGCGTGTGGAATTTTTGGCCATTTCTTTTAGGTCTGAGGAGTGTATAGGTTTTTAAAGTATTCCCTTGTCATGTTCTGGACCCTCCTGGTGTCAGTTGTGGTGTTTCCTGTTTGATTTCTGTTTTTGTTGATTTGGAGGTGCTGGTTCTTTCTTTTGGTACCCTGGGCTAAGGATCTGTCAATCTTGTATAACCTTTGACCT
>NW_008392995.1:0-233 GCF_000622305.1 Nannospalax galili
ACACACACCACACACACGCACGCACACACACATGCACACACACCACACACAAACACACACACGCGCGCACACAGGCATGCACACACGCGCGCGCACACTCACACCACACACGTATGCACACACACGCACACACATGCAAACACACACGCACGCACACACACATCACACACACGCACGCACACACACACACGCGCAGACACGCGCACACACACGCACAAACGCGCACACACACA
>NW_008392996.1:0-233 GCF_000622305.1 Nannospalax galili
CTCTGGTGGCACTTTTTGCATCTCACTGTGGATTCAGACCTTTCAGAAGTTCGTCCATTTCTTGTTCGATCTTACACTCCTGTCTTGGCAGTTGGACTCTGCTTTTCCCTTAAAAACAAATTACAAATAATTGGTATGCAGTAAAATCCCAGACCTGGAATGTTCAGTGAACTGTTCTGATGGTTGTAATCACCCCTATCACCACCACCCTTCACAAGCTCTGGAACATTTCT
>NW_008392997.1:0-233 GCF_000622305.1 Nannospalax galili
AATTTCCTGTATTGGACTGACCTGTGGCCATGTCTGTGAGACATTTTCATTTAAAAAAAAAGTTTGTTTTTTATGTGTGTTGCCTGTGAGTAGGTAGGTGCACCAGTGTCGTGCAATGCCTGAGGAGGTCGGAGGGTGTCGGATCCACTGGAACTGGAGTTACAGACAGTTGTTAGCTGCCATTGGGTGCTGGGAATCAAACCTGGGTCCTCTGCAAGAGCAGCCAGTGCTCT
>NW_008392998.1:0-233 GCF_000622305.1 Nannospalax galili
CTTAATGTTTAGAAGTATTACAAAAGGTATAATTTAATATCCACTGTTAGCAAGACAGACTTGAGACACTATGTCAACTAGCTCTAGATACAGGAGATCGTGAAGCCTATAATGACTATGCATGTGTGCCTTTAAATTTTTGACATCTGGTGTGTTAATCATACAGAGAAGAAGCACAAAAATCAATACTTATTTTAGTCCATCAACTTGAAAAGCAGGGTTTCAGCATGCAG
>NW_008392999.1:0-233 GCF_000622305.1 Nannospalax galili
GAAGTTCTCCATGGCCACCATGGACATATCAGTGGTGTTGTGACCCAGATGATTCAGAACACCAGCATGAGGGTCAGGAACTTGACTTCATTAAATGTGTCAGGTAAATTTCTGGCCAGGAAATCCACACTGAAGTTCACCATGGCCAGGGTACTCAGATATCCCAGGACCAAGGAGAAGGTAGTGAGTGAGCCCTTGTTACACATGGTGATGATGTGACCACATTCTCAGTG
>NW_008393000.1:0-233 GCF_000622305.1 Nannospalax galili
ATTAGAGAGAAAAAGAGAGAGGAAGAAAGAGAGGGAGAAAGGGAAGAAATACAAATAGCCCTTTCTGGAAGAGGTAACACTCCAGCCAAGTGAGTCCTAAACCCCATTCCTCAGTCCTAGATTTAAGATGCTAATCAACAAATTACTTCCAAGGTTTTTGAAAAATTTTAGAACCCTCACCTTGGAAAAGCTTACAAAAGTGTTTCTAACTACTAATATTCATTAATATTCAA
>NW_008393001.1:0-233 GCF_000622305.1 Nannospalax galili
GTGCACATGGTCGTGTCACCTGCCAACTCTGTTGTAAAGATGGTCGTGTCATCTGTTCCCACTGACTGGCAGATGGTCATGACACCTGACTCTCTGACGTGCAGACGTTCATGTCACCTGGCCCCTCTGACATAGACATGGTCATGTTCCCTGCATCCTTTGATGTGCACATGGTCGTGTCACCTGCTACTTAATGTGCACATGGTCGTGTCACCTGCCCCTTCTGACATGCA
>NW_008393002.1:0-233 GCF_000622305.1 Nannospalax galili
TGGAAGTTTGACCCCCATTCCCAGGGCTGGAGACTGAGTCTAGGGTCTTTTACTCGCTAAAAAACTACGCTTGCTCTTTGAGAGAGGTCTTGCTATGTAGCCTAATCTTCTTCCAAAGTTGTCGAGTCCTCCTTCCTGCCTTAACTCCCAAATGCTGTGATTACAGGTATGCACCACCACCACCCAGCAAATCTGATGTTTCAAGTATTATTACTAGCAGTATAGAGCCCTAA
>NW_008393003.1:0-233 GCF_000622305.1 Nannospalax galili
TTTAAAGGACTTAGTCTAGATAGACAGACTAGACCTCAGTGGATGAACTTGAACTGAGGGACATCTGGGCACACTAACTGGACTTCATAGACCTTAACATACCTGACTTAATGCATGAAATCCAGTGGGGCAGGCTACGGGTGAGTTCAGATGGGGGAGGGAATATTAAGATGATTAAGATATTTTGTATGAAATTCACAAAATTCAATAAAAAATATACATTGAGCAAAAAA
>NW_008393004.1:0-233 GCF_000622305.1 Nannospalax galili
TTTTAATTCTTTGCTTCTTTTCCTTCTATTCATCACTGTAAGAAATGCTCTTCAGATTGTGGTGAGTTCTAACTGGATTGATTGTTTTAAATAGCTCTTTCATGTCCTTTGGGGAAAGAATTGTACTTTTAAGGCCTGCTCTGAGGTATAATGGAAGATCACAATTCAGGGCTCCTCTTATATTTTCAAGCAGACGAATGGAATGGGACACCTACAGAATCTAAGCACAGCTC
>NW_008393005.1:0-233 GCF_000622305.1 Nannospalax galili
ACCATACTAAATATGCAAACACGGTGCTCAATGGACCCTCACAAGTCCCAAGTAGGACATAACGAATGCCCCAATGTGTCATCACAATGCTCCAAAGTGCCATCACAATGCTGCAAAATGACATCGTGATGCTCCAATCTGCCAGCTGTATGGCCACATGGTCCATTATATTGCTTCAGTGATCTATCACAATGTTACAATATGACTTCACAATATTCCATTGTGTAATCACA
>NW_008393006.1:0-233 GCF_000622305.1 Nannospalax galili
ACTCTGACCAGTACCAACTTGGGGAGGGAAGGGTTTATTTGTCTTACATCTGCAGGTCACAGTTCAACAGGAGCCCAAGGTAGGAACTCAGGGCTTTCATGGTGTCAAAAGGCAACACGCAGATGACTGGGGCAGAATTGCCCCCTAAAATTCTGCTCAATGACTGACCCCACGTGGTACACCATCAACAAGGTGTTCCTGCTGGTGCAATAGTTAAGTGTCTACTGTATGTA
>NW_008393007.1:0-233 GCF_000622305.1 Nannospalax galili
ATTTCAAAGGTATGAACTCTCAACTGAGGGAAGATGAGGAAGCATCAGTTATACTCCCTAGCTAAATAAGGAACTAGAAGAGCAGATGTCCTGAATCAAATCCCAGCTCCCCTATGTCCTTTCCTCTTAATTTTTCCAACATACTTCTTGACACAGTTACAGCATGGGCAAGAGCAAAGGTTTGATATTTTCTTGGATAAAGAAACTCTTTCCAGATGGTATCACATGATTTC
>NW_008393008.1:0-233 GCF_000622305.1 Nannospalax galili
AAAAAAGGTATAAATTAAAATGGAATCCAGTTCTGTCTGTCTTCCAAGTTTCATATCTGTAGCTATTAGGTAAAATGACAACTACTCTTCTCTTTACCATCATCCTTATTCAGCATAGCCTAGTCAGCTTTGCAGTTCTATTTGCAACATGAATCACAGCTCTATTGGATGTTTTACCGTGATTTCTGTGTGTTCATGTATTGCTCTTGAGCTCTGGAACTGCTTTGGAAGAG
>NW_008393009.1:0-233 GCF_000622305.1 Nannospalax galili
TCCTGTCTCACCTCCTACCCTACGGAATATAAAAGCCCCAGGTAGCCAAGGGGGTAGACGGTGGGGGGATGGTGCTTCAGCTCTGGACACTCTCCCCTTGCAGGAAGTCTCCTTTTGTGTGCTGTGTCAAGTGTTACTTCGTCTTTGGCTATGCGCTGTTATTGTAAACTTCTTGTCTTATAATTCTTTACCTAGAGAAGAAACAGAGCCGGGAGCGGGGGGGGGGGGGGGGC
>NW_008393010.1:0-233 GCF_000622305.1 Nannospalax galili
CCAGCTGGGAATCTTGTGAGCTATAACAACAAATAGCCTTATAAGATATGTCCACTAGTGCAATAATGTCATGGGTATTATGGGAATAAGGACCCACTTTCTAATTTGATTTAAGCTCTGCTTCCTATGATGGAGCCTATACCTAAAATTGATATCAGGACCAGATCTGAGGCAAGTCAGTCACAAGCTTTAGGGGAAAGCTTGTGACTTATTTATTCTGCTAAATAGACAGA
>NW_008393011.1:0-233 GCF_000622305.1 Nannospalax galili
TGCCATCGCAATGTTACAATATGACTTCATAATGTTCCATTGTGACATCACCATGTTCCATTGTGACTGTAAAGTCCTCCAATGTGACATGAAAATACTCCATTGAGTGAACACTACCACCTCATGTGCCATTATATTGCTCCAATGTGACGTCACAATGTTACAATATGACTTTGCAATGTTCCAGTGTGACATCACAATGCTCCAATGTGCCAACACTATGGCCCCATGTG
>NW_008393012.1:0-233 GCF_000622305.1 Nannospalax galili
CAAAGAAGAAAGTCATTTCATTCCTTGGATGTGCAGCACAGATGTTTCTTGCTGTTACTTTTGGAACCACAGAATGTTTTCTGCTTGCAGCAATGGCTTATGACCACTATGTAGCCATCAACAGCCCCCTTCAGTACTCCGTAATCATGTCACCCAGAGTCTGTCCGCCACTCATCATCGCTTCCTATGCAGGTGGAATTCTGCATGCTGTTATTCACACAGTGGCCACTTTC
>NW_008393013.1:0-233 GCF_000622305.1 Nannospalax galili
TCCAAAAGTTTCTAAAATAACTAAGTGAGCCATATTAAAGAGAAAGAAAAGCAGGGTTTACAGAATCCTCATCCCTATTCCCATCAGGAGGTACAACTGCCTTCCCAAGGACTCGGGGAATTTTTAGCTGCTATACAAAGCTTAGGTCAAAACCTTCACCAATATTTTTATAAATAAAATATTTCTACAGAACTTTTAGTTTTTCACCCACATAGCTACTGAGAAATGCTTTA
>NW_008393014.1:0-233 GCF_000622305.1 Nannospalax galili
CTGGTCTACATAGTGAGTTCCAGGACAGCTGGGGCTATATGGAGACCCTGTGTCAAAAAGCTAAAAAGAAATTTTATTTTTAATTCCTGATGACCTGGTATGCTTAAAGAAATTAAGCCACTAGGCTACCGACCCATTTCTTCCAATGAAATGTCGTCTACTAAAAGGTTCCTTCTGTCTTGATTCATAATAATTATATTATATATATATCATTTTTTAAATATAATTAATCC
>NW_008393015.1:0-233 GCF_000622305.1 Nannospalax galili
TATAAAGAGTTTAGTGTTGCACAGAAAAGTATAGAAGAGAAATTGCTTAATGCAACTTTTTGTTTAAATGAAGCCTGATGAGATTTATTTATAATATGTTGCATGTTGTCACATGCTCTGCAAGTGAGCATCATACTTTTTAGATTTAACCCTGACCTTTATTTTAATGGTTCAAGCTTTTAAAAGTATTTATTTATTGTGTGTATATGTGTATGTCTGGGCAAGGGGGTGGG
>NW_008393016.1:0-233 GCF_000622305.1 Nannospalax galili
TGAGTTTGGGGTGGATCAGCCCTTATGTGAACTCACCTGGATGAGCTGAGAGGGGGGAGGTGCTGACGTGCGCTTCGGGACCATGTGGCGGAGTGTGTCTCTGCGATCTAACTAACTAGTCCAACAATAAAGATGACAGACAGGGTTGAAGGGACAAAGGAGGGGGCTACTCGCTTACCCTCGAGAAGCTGAAGAGACAGACCAATCCAGGGACCTACTTACCAAACGAACTG
>NW_008393017.1:0-233 GCF_000622305.1 Nannospalax galili
ATGCCTAACTGTAGTGCTAATCCACTAAAAGATCATTTTCTGGGAGGGCCACGCCTGCATTTGTTTAAGGCAGTTTTATGTTTTCTTGTATTAATGATGTATTTCCCATAGAGGCAAGTGAATAAAAAGAATCAACAAAACTAAGAGCTGGTTCTTTGAAAAGGTAAACAAGATATATCTGTAGCCAAATTATCCAAAGTAAAGAAAGAAGACCTCCTCCCCTCCAAGAAAAA
>NW_008393018.1:0-233 GCF_000622305.1 Nannospalax galili
GGTTGTTGCCATTTTGAATTATGCTGTGTGATTGAATTAAGATGGCAGCAAGGTCTCAGGTCACCACTATTTTGAAAATGTTGTTGACAAAGATGGCAAAAAAATCACGTGGCTGTCCCCATATTGATGATATTATCCCTCCCTCTTGATAAAGTCAGTAGCCATGATGGAGACCAGGCCACATGGACACCTTAGTGAGCTCAGATCCATGATAAAATAAGCCCATAACCCAC
>NW_008393019.1:0-233 GCF_000622305.1 Nannospalax galili
GGATGAAGATCTGCTGTTAAGTCGGTCTGTACATGATATTCTGTCATGAAATTTTGATTCTCTCTGTCACCTACCTACCCTTTCCTCTACCAAATATTTCTCTATCACCTGTCATCTATGTGCTTAGTACCGATGTGCCTACAGTCTATCAAGTACTTATGTAGGTACCTTTTCTTTCTATATATCCATCCATTAATCCATCCATCATCTATCTATCTATCTATCTATCTATC
>NW_008393020.1:0-233 GCF_000622305.1 Nannospalax galili
AAAAAATCAAAACAAAATTCAGGGCTGGAACCATAGCTCAGTGGAACTGTGCTTGTCTAATGTGCATGGAGTCCTAGGTTCGATCCCCAGCACTACATAAACCAGACAAGGAGGCACATGCCTGTAACCCCAGTAATTCGGGAGGTAGAGCAAAGAGGATCAGAAGTTTAAGGATATCCTTGGCTATACAGAGAATTGGAGGCCAGCCTGGGCTACAGACCTTATGACAAAAA
>NW_008393021.1:0-233 GCF_000622305.1 Nannospalax galili
ACCCCATATGTACGTGAGTTAGGACAATGCCTGGTCACAACACTATATACACGAATAACCTGACACATAGTATATGCTCAATAAGTGTTAGGTGCTATTTGTGAGTGTGCACATGTATGTGGGTGTATGCATCCCACACATTTGGAGGCCAGAGGAGGACGTCGGTGCGCTCCTCTATCACCCTCCTCCTTATTCCTTTGAGACAGAGTCTCTTACTGAACTCGGAGCTGTTT
>NW_008393022.1:0-233 GCF_000622305.1 Nannospalax galili
CTATGGTCTTACTCAACACTGCCTGTATTAGTTCCTTTTCCTGGTGCTGTGATAAAGTACCCTGACAAAAGCAATCCCAGGGAGAAAGGGCTAATTATGCCTCAGAGTTTGAGGGTAGAGTCCATCATGGCACGATGTCCTGGTGGCAGAAGCATGAATCTCCTGGTCCCATTGCACCTTCCGCCAGGAAGCAGGGAGTGATGAATCCTGATGCTCAGTTGACTTTCTCTTTC
>NW_008393023.1:0-233 GCF_000622305.1 Nannospalax galili
ACCTGAGAGAACCTGAACCCTGTACCAACCAGCTTTACATAAACAATAAAGGATCTAGGCACCTGGATAATACAAACAGAAGCATACATCAACATAATTCTCATATCAGAATCATAAGCAAAAAAAAAAAAAAGAAATTCACATACCAAGGTCAAAATGAAAGAATAATAAAATGGAAAGTGAAAACACTATGTCCCCACCAAACTCCACCAATCCTGTAGAAGAGTTCTACA
>NW_008393024.1:0-233 GCF_000622305.1 Nannospalax galili
TCTGTCGGAAAAGTGGGTTTTCTGGCTGGACGCAGAGAATGCTTGACAAGTGAGTACTCGCGATCTCCCAGCCCTGCCTGGGTCTGCTTCTGGGCTCTGCCCTGGAGCGATGGGCTTCCCTCCCTCAGCAAGTGGTGGCCATGCTCCTGTACTTCTGTCTGGACACAAGGCTGCCTCACTGTGATAAAATGACCCACTCTTACCCTGTCCTAGTTACTTCCTACTGATGTGAT
>NW_008393025.1:0-233 GCF_000622305.1 Nannospalax galili
CCAATGAGGCTGCCTTCCTCTGGAGGAGGGGGTGTAGTTGGAGTTACCTTCACCTCCTGGTCCCTGGTTTTTCTTACTTCTGTGATGAAATGCTGGTCAAGTATTAAAGCCCTCCATAGGCTTATCAGCACAGCATTTGGCTGCCCATCAATCTTGACCCTAGCAACTGCTGCTCTGCGCAAACCCATCCACATCTGTGCTTGGGAGACACGGAGGGACTCCTTTGCTGAGTT
>NW_008393026.1:0-233 GCF_000622305.1 Nannospalax galili
TCCTGGACTCTGCTGGACAGAGTCCCGGCTCGCGACACTATGTGCTTCTTGAATCTCTATAGGTATGTCTTTTTCTAATTTAGGGAAGTTTTCTTCTATAATTCTGTTGAAGATCTGTTCAAAGCCATTTATCTGAGATTCTTCTCTTTCCTATATGCCTATAATTCATAGATTTGGTCTTTTCATGTTGTCCCACATTTCTTGAGTATTCCATTCCTGTGTGAGTGTGTGTG
>NW_008393027.1:0-233 GCF_000622305.1 Nannospalax galili
CAGCTGGGGCTACAGGGAGACCCTGTTTCAAAAAGATTTAAAAAAAAAAAAAAAAGAGAAATCTGCTTAAAGAGAGAAGAGCTCAACTGTTCTATACCATCAGGTTCAGGGATGCACTAGGGCCTTCTCTTAAACAAAAGTCTTACAAGGCCTTGTGAGATTAAAAAATTAGAATTTGTCATAAACTGTTGGGGACCCCTGCTGTTTAGGGTAGCAGTCTCCCCATGTCCGGA
>NW_008393028.1:0-233 GCF_000622305.1 Nannospalax galili
GAGTCCATCATGGTTGAGAGGGATGGCAACACTGAGTCATGGCATCCAGAACAGGCAGCTGAGAGTGCACATCTTCAAAGAAACATCAAACAGAGAAAAAACAGGAAGTGGGATGAGGCTATGAACTGTCAAAGCCCACACCCAGTGACATAAATCCCCCAGCAAGGCCACACCTCCTAAACCTCCACAAATAGCACCACGAAGGCCCAAGGATTCAAACATGTGAGTTTATG
>NW_008393029.1:0-233 GCF_000622305.1 Nannospalax galili
CTTTTATCTGACAGATGGCTAGCAGGAGAAGGAGTACCATTATTGACAGATCTTGGTCAGCCACCTATTAATCAGATATTGAATAATGACGGTAACAATAAAGATGATGATGGCCAGGGCAGCAGTGGCAAGCATGGCAGTGAAAGCCTTCCATCCAAAATACTCCATTCTGTAACACATATAAATCTTCCTCAAAGGGCTGTTACCTTTGGGACAGGGTTATTCCTGCATCT
>NW_008393030.1:0-233 GCF_000622305.1 Nannospalax galili
ACATTTTAAGAAAAAAAGCCATGAATAAATAAAAATTTTCAATATTAGCCATGATTTTAGACCCTCACCACATGTTGTGACAAGCCCTTCGAGACCATCCAAATTTACTTTGGTTTTGAGTGTGTGTAGCCTTACTAATGTAATAGTATACGCTTATTTCTAAGACAAGGTCAAGCATTATAGTCCAGGCTGGCCTGGAACTTACTGTGCAGCTGCCCAAACTCTTCTCAACC
>NW_008393031.1:0-233 GCF_000622305.1 Nannospalax galili
ATATTAGCTACTTTTATGTATTAGTATGGATTAGTTACTTTTCTGTTGCTGTGATGAAATACCATGACCAAAAGCAATTTATAGAAGAGTTTATTTGGGCTTACGGTTCCAGAGGGATGGGTCCATCCTGGCGGGGAGGCATGGCAACGGGAGCAGGAAGCTGAGAGCTCCCATCTTCAGCTGCAAACATGAAGTGGAGAGAGCAAACTGAAAGGGAGACAAGGCTGTAAACC
>NW_008393032.1:0-233 GCF_000622305.1 Nannospalax galili
TTTTCCTAAATGAAAGAAGGCGAAAAACCCTCCCTAGACCCACCTTTGGTCATTAGATGTCTTTCGATAACACTCAGACTTTCTGTGAAACCTCTCAAGTCCTCAACTGTCGATCACCTGCAGCCTTTCAAATCAGACTTCCATCCTTCCTTTACCTCTATCACAGTTCATTTTGTCAAAGTGCCCTCGTGGACTTTGGTGGTCAAGCCACAGCACCTGCTCAGTCAATTTAT
>NW_008393033.1:0-233 GCF_000622305.1 Nannospalax galili
TCATCACAGTGCTCAATGTGCCATCACAATGTTCAGTGTGCCCTCACAATGTCTTAATATGTCATACTAATTTTCAATGTGCCATCACCATACCCTAATGTACAATCACAATGCTACAATGTGTCATCACTAAGCTCTAGTGAGACATTTCAGTGCTCAGTGTGCCATCACAATTCCCAAGGGTGTCATGATAATGCTCAATGGGCCACCACAATGCTGAATGTGCCCTGACA
>NW_008393034.1:0-233 GCF_000622305.1 Nannospalax galili
CTCTCTCTGAGACAGAGTTTTGCTGTGTAGCTTAGGCTGGTCTGGGACTCAGTCCAGACTGAAACGATCCTGCCCCCAGAGCTCTAGGACCACACCAGGCTAAGCTTCCAGCTTGATGAACGTTCACAAAACAACCAGCTGAGACTAACCAGCGTCCCTATCAACAAGCAGGACACGAACAGTATCCCTGAAGCTATGCTTATTTAATGATACCAACGTTAAAAAAAAAAAAA
>NW_008393035.1:0-233 GCF_000622305.1 Nannospalax galili
TATCCTTAATGAACATAGATGCAAAAATTATCAAAAAGATACTTGCAAACCGCATATAGACACACATCAAAAAAGTCATCCACCATTATCAAGTCAGCTTTATCCCAAAGATGCAGGGATGGTTCAATATAGGTAAATCAATAAAGGTCATAAATCATATAAATGGGCTCAAAGACAAGAGTCACATGGTCCTCTCAATAGATGCAGAGAAGACCTTTGACAAAATTCAACAT
>NW_008393036.1:0-233 GCF_000622305.1 Nannospalax galili
GCAGCAGAGAAGCTTCCAGAGACATAGGACCCGAGCCACCGGGAAAAGCCCACGGGACCAGACCAGTTTTCCTCCAGACACATGGCGGGGGAGCCTGCAGATCTGCCGTGCCATTCTGGGAGTGCGCCCAGAGAGTGCGGGCACCCTATATCTGGTGCCACAACATGGGACCCTCTGAACAACTGGAGCTTAGCCTCTGAACCTCGTGCCAGCTAGGAGCTGGTGCCCACAGA
>NW_008393037.1:0-233 GCF_000622305.1 Nannospalax galili
CACTAGTCAGTCGGATCCTGGCCTACCCACTTAAGGTTTTTTGCCAGCACCCATATGGGTTTTGAATCTCCTATAGAGTAGACAGAGCCAAAGCCTCGACCATGGTTAACAGTGGATCTAGGCTCTCCATCACCCCGTAATGGGGTCCTTCCATCTTACCCGTGCTTCAGGTCTCTGAGCCCGTCATCCCCAATGCATCTGAAACAGGGATTCCAACTGATTTTTTTGAAAAT
>NW_008393038.1:0-233 GCF_000622305.1 Nannospalax galili
GAAAGTATTACCCTTTAGAATCCATTGGAATTTAAAAACTGTAAAGTTGTATGGTCAGTAATGAGTAACAATTCAGTCACTCCACAGCTCAGCATGCACGGTCCAGCCACACTACAGAGCTGAGTCTTGTCCTCGGTTTCTGTGTCACATGCACCACTGACTGCCAGATCCTTTGGCTTGAGAATTTAGTCATTTGCTGGAAATTGAGCTTTTGAATTTTGTAGGCTTTTTTT
>NW_008393039.1:0-233 GCF_000622305.1 Nannospalax galili
TGGAACCCAGGCAGCACACACCACTTGGAGGCCCCGAGGCATAGCGGGCACATCACTGCCTGTACCCCCACATGCAGAGCTCCCTGATTCGCAGGGATAATAGGCATATCGCCATTAGCTGAAGGAATCACCCCAATGGATTCTCAGAAAGGCAATTCCTATCAAGATGGGAGGCAACGTCTTCCCCATGGACAACTTCCTGTACTGACTTGGCCCCCAGGGCTCAGGCTGTC
>NW_008393040.1:0-233 GCF_000622305.1 Nannospalax galili
TCTGCCTCCCGAGTGCTGGGATTAAAGGCGTGCGCCACCACGCCCGGCCAAATTCAGTGTTTTTTATACTGTTAAAATATAAAACCCAGGCTGGGAGATGTCTGCATCTGTGAAGTGCTTACCTCACAAGTACAAGGGCCCCAGTGAGTTGGACTCCCCAGAAGGAATCCAGGTAAAAAAGGCACACCTGTAACTCCAGTAATGGGGAGGCAGAAGCAGGAGGATCCCTGGGG
>NW_008393041.1:0-233 GCF_000622305.1 Nannospalax galili
CTTCTACCTGGATTACTACTCGACATTTATACATTTGTGGTGTAGTAAGTCTCAACATTTAAACTGTCATTCATGAATTGCCTATGAATGAGATTTAACCATTGTTTTGTGGGAGATTTGGTTGTATTCAGGTAAAATTGTGGTCAATTACTAATCCACTATTTTACCTAGATTTTATGTTTATACAATATTATCATTGGAAAATAATACCAGACATATTTTTTGCTTTCAAA
>NW_008393042.1:0-233 GCF_000622305.1 Nannospalax galili
ACTCAAAAGCCCACCCAGCAATCACTCACAACACTCCTGCATGTGTACCCATGTCAGGCGGTACACAATCTTCTGTAACTCCAACTCCACAGGATCTGACGCTCTCTTCTGGTCTTCTTGTACACTGCACTCACATACACATACACATTCACAGGCACACAAATACACATAAATAAAATTAAAATGAAATCTTATAAAGAACAATTTGAGTAGTAGGAACCTAAAAGGAAGAA
>NW_008393043.1:0-233 GCF_000622305.1 Nannospalax galili
CATCTCTCCAGCCCCTTATCCAGTTTTGGTAGCAGGGTAATGGCTTCAAAGAATGATTTTTGAAGTGTTCCTTCCCTATTTTGTGCAATTTAGAAACACTGGAGTTCATTATTCTTTAAAAGTCTGGTAAAACTCAGCAGTGAACCCATCTAGTCCTGGGCATTTCTTGGCTGGGAGATGGTTTATTATCACAACAATCTCCTTATTTGTTATTAATCTGTTGTTCATATCCT
>NW_008393044.1:0-233 GCF_000622305.1 Nannospalax galili
TGACAGACAGATGGTGGGGCCACCTGACCCTCTGACGTACAGAAGGTCAAGGTACCTGTCGCCTCTGAGGTGCTCATGGTTGTGTCCCCTGCCCCTCTGACGTACAGATGGTCATATCACCTGCCGCATCTTACGTGCAGATGGCCGTGTCACCTGCCCATTTTGACGTGCAGATGGTCGTATCACCTGCCCCTCTGACGTGCAGATGGTCTTGTCACTTGCCCCTCTGACAG
>NW_008393045.1:0-233 GCF_000622305.1 Nannospalax galili
ACACCGTTTTACTGAGATTTTATGAGAATGTAGCACTTTTTCTGAACTCTCGCCTGAATTCCTGTCTTGGTGTTACATTCAGAGTCAGGATTTATTCTGTGAGAACATACCACCTGTTGGTAAGGGCAAACAGGACTTGTCCCAGCAGAGCCACCTACCCATCTGCCTCCTGTGCACCATGGAGTTCTTATGGTCCTGCACTGCTGGGGCTGCACCGGCTGGGGAAGGCACAC
>NW_008393046.1:0-233 GCF_000622305.1 Nannospalax galili
TGACATTGAGACGTTTTCACATGCATTTCTAATCTCTATATACATGACTACATTTGGTAAATTATTTATCTTATCTCCGGAACTCAGCAAAGCATGGAACACCCACCACTTCTGAAGAAAGGCGCTGTGGGTCGGGAACTCCAGCTGGAATGTAGACTTTTACTAGAAAAGGGAAAAATTCGGAGACCTGTGGGGCACATGAAGCAATCTTTCCTTTTTTTTTTTTTTTTTTT
>NW_008393047.1:0-233 GCF_000622305.1 Nannospalax galili
CAAAAATGGGAAGGAGAGGACTGAGCTCCTCCCGGAAAGCAGTCAGGGGGTGCAGAGACGTGGCCAACTTTCCTTGACCCTTCAGCCAAGCTGGGTGGGGGAGTCGAGGCTGTTCCCATCTGGGTTCCAAAGTGTATTGCCATCTTCCCAGCTGTCTGGAATGTCTCCCCGGCACCAGATTTCTGAGTTGCATCACAGAGAAAATGGAAGCCTGGCACACACACACACACACA
>NW_008393048.1:0-233 GCF_000622305.1 Nannospalax galili
ATTATTTTAGCTCTGTAATATAATGTGAGATCTGGTATGGTGAACACCCCATTGCCAACATTGATCTTTTTGCCCAGGCTTGCTTTGACTATCTGGGGTCTCTTGTGATTCCATGTGAATTTCAGGATTTTTTTTTCAAGCTCTATGAATAATGCTGTGGGTATTTTGATTGGCATTGCATAGAATCTATAAATTGCTTCTGATAAGATGATCATTTTCATAATATTGATTCT
>NW_008393049.1:0-233 GCF_000622305.1 Nannospalax galili
CTTGGCCTCCAGGCCGGAAGCCAGGCTGAAGTTGGTCTCCTTGCCCGCCACTCACTGCCTTAGCATGCAGTACTTGGTGCTGCAGCTCTGTTCTTTCAGGCACTGATCTCTGGCTTTCAAGCAGTCAAGGCGGTCCCCGCCACTCACTTCGGCAGACAGGAGGAAATCCAGGAGTGGTAGCATGAAGTATAGAGTGGCCAGGAACATGGTGCCAGCGCGCAGCTGGTCCCCCC
>NW_008393050.1:0-233 GCF_000622305.1 Nannospalax galili
TTTTGTTTGTTTGTTTTCATCTGGGTACTTTCCAGACCCAACCCACGCTTGACCCCGGAATAGACTGCCGTCTTGGGACTCACTCAGACTGGCCCCAATGGGGCCCCTTCCTCGAAGCGCTGAGATCGGACTGCTGGGCCATCCCAGTGGAAGAAGCAGGCCTGCCACTCCAGCGTAGGGGGCTGACCTGGAACCGCCGGCAGCCCGGGCGGTGGAGGTTCTGGTGGTCCGGG
>NW_008393051.1:0-233 GCF_000622305.1 Nannospalax galili
GCCATATCTTTTGTTTGTTTGTTTATGTGGACTCTGGAGATCAAATTCAGACCCTTATGTTTGTAAAGCAAGCACTTTACCAGCTGACTTATACCTACAGCCTGTCCCCTCAATTCTTAGTGTCTAAGTTGCAGTAAAGTTCAACCTTTGGTGGTTTCTAGATGAGATGAACTAAGTGTAGTATCTTTGTACTTCCTCTGACATAACTCCAGTCCCAGGGGATCTGACAGCCT
>NW_008393052.1:0-233 GCF_000622305.1 Nannospalax galili
GCTAGGATCTCAGCCTTAGCCTACCAAAGCCAGATTTGCCCTGGGACCTTGGGGGGCAGGGTGTCTCATGAAATCCCAGGAAGGGGGATGCAAATGGCTCAGTTAGGGAAAGCCCACCACCACACAGAGGCAGGATCCAGGTGCTCTCAGGCAGTCCTCTGCATTCTCCACCCCTATTCCAGAGGGAGGCCAGTACCTGGCACTCTCTGGTGATGTGCCGAGATCACAGCCAC
>NW_008393053.1:0-233 GCF_000622305.1 Nannospalax galili
CTAGCTCCTAGTCACATCCTTTCCTCTCCCCTGTTCTAAAGAGCCATTCCCATGGGACACTGCCAGTTTATTTACTTTAATCTGTTGGAGTATGTTAGTTTGCTTTTTTGGACACAAGATGGCCCCCTAACCCCAGGGAACCAACTACCCCTCCCTCATAGGGCTGATCACATAATTTACAAGAATTCTAGTCCTGATCAGTAAAATGAAACTATAAACCAAAACCTAAGCTA
>NW_008393054.1:0-233 GCF_000622305.1 Nannospalax galili
CCCAGTGTCATCACAATGCTTCCCAGTGTCATCACAATGCTTCCCAGTGGTGTCACAATGCTTCACAGTGTTATCACAATGCTTCCCAGTGTCATCACACTGCTTCCCAGTGTCAACACAATGCTTCCCCGTGTTAACACAATGCTTTCCAGTGTTACCACAGTGCTTCTCAGTGTCATCAGAATGCTTCCCATTGTTAACACAATGCTTCCCAGTGTTAACACAATGGTTCC
>NW_008393055.1:0-233 GCF_000622305.1 Nannospalax galili
GGGGGGACCTTGGACACCCTCATCCCATGATCAGAGGCAGTAGACAGAGTGTGACACAGAGACAAAAACTGAAAATGGAATAGACTTGAGGGGGCCAGTTTGAGAGTAAATATAATGGATATTGGGGAATTATGGTAATTTACACATGTAAATGAGCAATAGTCCATGGCACTATGCTATATAGAATTATGATGATTTATATATATAAATGAGCAATAGTCTATGGTACTGTT
>NW_008393056.1:0-233 GCF_000622305.1 Nannospalax galili
CCTGTTTCTACAGTGATCATTTCATGGTGAATTGGAAGCAAAGACTGCTTATAATACAGCCTTCGTTGAGATACACCCAAGACACATCTTAGTTTTTTTCCTAGTTTGCTTTTCTGTTAGTATACTAAACACTATGACCAAAACCAATTTGGGGAGGAAAGGATTTGCTTCATCTTATATTTTATAGTCTATGTTCAGTGAAGTTGAGCCAGGAATTCAGGAATTCAAGCAGG
>NW_008393057.1:0-233 GCF_000622305.1 Nannospalax galili
CAACATGGAGCATGGTGATGGCAAATGGGGTGATAGTGTTGGCAAACTGGTTCATCGTGATAACACATTGGAACATTGAGAAGTAACAATGGAACATTGTGAAGTCATATTGTGACATTGTAATGGCACATAAGAGCACTGCTAGTTCACAATGGAGCATTGTGATGTCATAAAGTCACATTGTGACTGCAGCATAGAGCATTGTGATGGCATATGGAGCGATAGTGTTGGCA
>NW_008393058.1:0-233 GCF_000622305.1 Nannospalax galili
GAGTCATTTGGGACACAATAGAGGGAACGGAATAGGTATCCTCCCCCAAACTTACTAGTTGAAAAACAGCACAGTGACTGTGGACCCCAGAGGGGAGAGAAATGCAGTGAGATCCGCCAATGACATTAGTGTCTGCTGTGACTCGGTTGGAAGCCATTTGTGGCTTCTAAGCCTCGTTAGCATGAGAAATTAGAAATGGCCTCAGGTGCACGTTTAGGATAATTTTATCGGGA
>NW_008393059.1:0-233 GCF_000622305.1 Nannospalax galili
AGACCAAGGTAGTGCCTTCTCTGGGCCCCAGGAGCACTGCATCTGGGCCTGGCCCGGCCCTCATCTCCCTCTGCTTCCCTGGGTCTGCACCATCCCCCAGCCTCTTTCTGGGACACTGGGGCTGACTTTTCCTCTTCCTGGTCCTTTGCATCCAGACCAACACAGCTCCTCAGTACAGTCCCCAAGAGTCCTTAGGGCCTCTTCCAGCCCCATCTGCCTTTGCATCTATGGGT
>NW_008393060.1:0-233 GCF_000622305.1 Nannospalax galili
ACACACACACACACACACACACACCACCACCACTACCACCACCACCACCACCACATATGTGTACACACACACCACCACCACTACCACCACATATGTGTACACACACGTGCACACACACACACACACGCACACATGCACACATGTGCACACAATAAGGACCCAAATAAAATGTAGGCAAAAGATCTAAACAGACACTTCACAAAAGAAGACAGAAATATAAGCAACTAGGGTCT
>NW_008393061.1:0-233 GCF_000622305.1 Nannospalax galili
CCAGCCCTCACCTGTGAGGAATGACCCCCGCACCCCCTTGCTGACGTTCCGCCTGTAATGTAATCTTTCCTTTCAACGGTGGGCTGTGCGGATTTGGGAACAGGAGACATACATCTAGTATGTTTCACACAATGAAGTTAACGGTGTAGGACAAAACATAATGATTACCTTCAACTGATGATGTTGTTCAGGAGAATCTATGATGTCAAAGAGACATATAATCAATTATACAT
>NW_008393062.1:0-233 GCF_000622305.1 Nannospalax galili
GTGGAATATCTGGAGCCCGTTTGGGGAGATGAATGTCTGTGTCCCTCTTTATCAGAATCGATAAGACCTCAGCTACTTTTAGCAGGGGTGGACAGTCCTAGATTCCCTTGGCCTGATAGCGATGGTCATGTTCCCTTGGGCAGGTGCCGATACTTCAAAAACCATTGGAGCAGATAGCAGAATAAGTAGTGCCTCATGAGAAGGTGAACGTGTGAGGCTTCTGTGGGGAGTAG
>NW_008393063.1:0-233 GCF_000622305.1 Nannospalax galili
AGAGGCAGGAGGACTGTGACTTCAGGCCATCCTGGGCTACAGCAAGACCCTGTCAAAAAAATTTTTTTGGAGATATTTAATACTGAGTAGTCTACATTTGGTCAAACTCTGAAATGAATATGAGAAACAGTGTTCTATACATCCAAGGAAGAAACAAAAAGCCAGAAAGTTCATCTCCGAATCATCATTTCCGAAAACGGTATTTTTCAGAAAACAGTTACTCCAGCAAAAAG
>NW_008393064.1:0-233 GCF_000622305.1 Nannospalax galili
GTATAATAGAAGAAAAACATCAAGAGTGCTGAATTAGGGGATGGAGAGATGGCTCAGACGTTAAGAATACTTGCTATTCTTCCAGATGACCCTGGTTTGAGTCCCAGCACCCACATGGTGGCTAACAAGTGTCTTTAACTCCTGTTCCAGGGAATCCAACACCCTCTTCTGACCGCTGTGGACACTGCACACCTGGGGTGCACTTACATACATGCAGGCAAAATACTCATGCA
>NW_008393065.1:0-233 GCF_000622305.1 Nannospalax galili
AACAGCAATATATACATATAGATATGAACAAGTATCTCTGAGGCAGGACTTTCATTTCTTTGGATATAATGCCAAGAACAGTAGAGTTGAGTCACGTCGTAGCCCGATACTCAGTTTTCTGAGAAAGTTCCATAATCATTTCCATAATGGCTGCACTAGTTTACACTCCCACCAACAATGACGGAAGATTCCTCATTCCTGGCATTAGTTATCATTAATTTTGTTGATCCCAG
>NW_008393066.1:0-233 GCF_000622305.1 Nannospalax galili
AAAAAAAAGATTTAAGGATTTTGAAGTATTTGCCTAGTTCATGGGTAAAGTAGGGCATGATGTTGGAGAAAACTTCCCACAATATGCAAAAGTAGCCTAGCAGGCTCCTTAAAACACACTAAACCTGGATAAATGTTCCCTGTTGCAAATTCTTTATAAAAATGCACTTAATTGTGTTTTTTCTATTATTAGCTTTACAAAAGAAATTTAATCTACATGAGCCAATATTATTT
>NW_008393067.1:0-233 GCF_000622305.1 Nannospalax galili
CCTGCCTCTCTGTGTTTCTCTTCTCTTGTCTCACTCTCTTTCTGTCTCTCTCTGTCTCCCTGGCTCTGTCTTTCGCTCTGTCTCGCTCTCACACACAGACAGTTCCATTCCCTCTATGTTTTGATTTTCATTTTCCTTTTACAGGTTGAGAGAAATTCCATATTTCCTTGTTTGTAAACTCTTCTTGTCTTGGACCTCCTGTTCTTATGGGTTACTTGATTACATTTTACATA
>NW_008393068.1:0-233 GCF_000622305.1 Nannospalax galili
TACTTTACAATTTTTTGTCCATCTCTTCCATCAAATATAATCTCTACAAGAGGATCTTTGCTGCAACATAGCCCAGATGATCCACACTGGCTCAGTAGAAGCTTGACAGTGTAGGCGTTTGGGGCATGTGTGTTCATCTACATAATGTATAGAGCAGGCTGATCTGGGAAGGAAAGGCCTTTTATTGAAAGGATGTTTGCTCTTTATATATTCTGTAAAATATTTTGTGCTTT
>NW_008393069.1:0-233 GCF_000622305.1 Nannospalax galili
CTGTTGGGAGAGCTCTTTACTGGAAGTTCATTCTTAATAGAGTCAATCCTCGGGAGTAAGCATCTCAGATATGACACGCCACTTGGTTTACTGCCTCTATGTCGATTTTAAGGCTGACGACTGTGGCTTTAGCTGAAGTGACTTTTGGGCTCAACAGCACAAGAGACTGTTATTTGGTTAGCCTAATGTTCACCACATTTAGTGTTGTCATTATTTCAGACAATAAAAACAAA
>NW_008393070.1:0-233 GCF_000622305.1 Nannospalax galili
TTGCCCCCTGTGTTATTATATTGCTCCATAGTGCCATCAAAATATTACAATATGTCATCATAATGTTCCATTGTGACAATACAATGCTCCAATGTACCAACAGTATCTCCCCATGCTCCATTATATTGTTCCAATGTGACATCACAAAGAAACAATATCAGTTCAAAATCTGATATCACAATACTGCAATTTGCCAACACTATTGCCCCATGTGCCATTCTCTTGCTCCAATG
>NW_008393071.1:0-228 GCF_000622305.1 Nannospalax galili
CATGCCTTTAATCCCAGCACTCAGGAGGCATAGACAGAAGGATCTCTGTGAGTTCAAGGCCAGCCTGGTCTATATAGGGAGTTCCAGGTCATCTGGGGCTACAGGGGGACCCTATCTCAGAAAAGACCAAAAAAAATTTTTTAGAGAATTTATAGGCCAAAGGAAAAACAGAAAAAAAAGACCTGCACACACACACACACACACACACACACACACACACACACACAC
>NW_008393072.1:0-233 GCF_000622305.1 Nannospalax galili
AGAAACTTGGGGGCATTGGGGTAAGCACCCTTACCTGCTGAGTCATTTCCCTGGTTCAAGGGACTCCACTTTAGAAAATTATCTCAAGAGTGGAGCGATTGCTTAAAAGCACAGACTGCTCTTGCAGAGGACTGTAGTTTGGCTCCCAGCACCCATGTCTGGTGGCTCACAACCACCTGTAACTCCAGCTCCAGGGAGTCTGACACCCTCCTCTGAATCTGCTCTCACATGTG
>NW_008393073.1:0-233 GCF_000622305.1 Nannospalax galili
TGTTAAAGCTGTAATGAACTGCTTCTTCTAATCATGTGGTTATTAAATTTTTAAAAAATTTTAAATATTATACAAATAAGCAGGAAATTACATCTTAGATAACTTGAAAATGATCAGCAGGTGGGCATGATAACTGGAGAGGCATTTGGGTCACATTTTTTTCTTGCCATTTGCAAAAAAAATTTCTATAAGTGAACATGATACCCATATGTGCAGATAGATGGCAGAAGTCA
>NW_008393074.1:0-233 GCF_000622305.1 Nannospalax galili
TTTATTTGTCTTCAAATAATTTTTAATTCCCTTTGTGATTTTTCTCTTTAAATCATTGATTGTTTGACCCATTTATTTAATAGTCTATTATTCAGTCCTCACATATAGTCAATTTTTCCATTTTTCCATCAACTCTTAATTTCATCTCATTGTGGCTAGAAAAAAATATGAGTTCCCTCCTGTGGAGCAGCCTCAACCCAAGCAAAAAAAAGTTAGTTATCTCCATGGTATTC
>NW_008393075.1:0-233 GCF_000622305.1 Nannospalax galili
CTTGGAAGATTAATCCAAATATCCTTCGGTGTCAGAGGATTCTTTGCAGCTAGGTTCGTTATCCCTCAGAGGATTCTTCTCAGGGTGGTGTTCCTAACGCAAAGCTCCAATTTTAAGAAGCTTAGCTATCTTTTTGTTGTTGCTGTTGTTTGTTTGTTTTTTGAGACAGGGTCTCCCTGTAGCCCCAGGGAAGATCTCTCGATCTTCCAGAGATCAGCCTGCCTCTGCCTCTG
>NW_008393076.1:0-233 GCF_000622305.1 Nannospalax galili
GATACCTCATGGGCATGGTGAGGGAAAGTTGATGGAGACTATGGGTGAGCTTGAATGGCGTATGGGTTATGAGAAGCTGTTTCTTTGTAATCCCCCCACCAAATGTCATATAAACTATGCAGAATTCAAATAGAACTGTGTTAGGTCGGTTTTATTAACCAGCATCAAAGCAGGGAGACCCAGTGACTGAGGGCCAGTCTCCCAGAGGGCAGGAAGGGGAAAATTTAGTAAAA
>NW_008393077.1:0-233 GCF_000622305.1 Nannospalax galili
AGGAGTTTAAAACAACGGCGATGTACACGCTAAGGACTCTAATGGGAGACTAGACAACGTGTGAGAACAGACGGGTCAGGTGACAAAGTGACAGAACCAGAAATGGGAACAGAGCACCAGAAATGAAGCCAGCCTCTGCCAAGCTCAGTGGGGACTGGGCCACAGAGGGAAGCACCACTAAGCACAGAGAAACATCAACAGCAACTTCCCAGACCACACTGCAAAGAGGAGAA
>NW_008393078.1:0-233 GCF_000622305.1 Nannospalax galili
CACCACAGGGGAGCAACTAAAAAAGCTCAGTCAGAAATGGATTTCCTCTTTTGGAGTTTTTCACCAGGGGGTTCCTATAGATCTTTAATATAATATTGGCTACTGTCATTCCTTTGATTGCCCTCCAGAATGAACCTATTATTGAAGATTCTACATATGGGAGTTGTAAAACTAACACAGATAAATAAAAAATGATACTGACCTCAAAACTTCATCTCTATTGCATAGCATTC
>NW_008393079.1:0-233 GCF_000622305.1 Nannospalax galili
TCAAATGCACTGTCGTCCTTCTTCTGAGCCTACAGAAAGCTGTTGGCACGCTTTCCTCAAAGTCCAGCAAAGAGCCAGTGCTCATGCCACAGTCAGTTGTCAATTGGCCATATTTCTTCCCACTCTCGATTTTCTACCTAACTGGATGATAGCGAAGCAAGAGCCACCAGCACACACTGAACTTAAGATGGAAGGTATCTCTATTCCTCTAAAAATGAACTGTCTCCTGCAAA
>NW_008393080.1:0-233 GCF_000622305.1 Nannospalax galili
GTGTGTGTGTAATTTGTTTTTTATGTCAGCCATTAATGTAGCAGATTAAGTAAGTCCAGTAGTTTGTTGAGTTAGTGTTGGAAACTTTTGTTTCTGTAGTTCCCTACGGGCCACACAAATCTCGAGGTTCTTCTACCAGAGGGTCGCTAGTACTTTAAACAGCACCAGAAGCTGTCCCTCAACATTGCTGCTCCAATCTCTGCTAGTAACAGGACTGCACATCTGAACCTGGG
>NW_008393081.1:0-233 GCF_000622305.1 Nannospalax galili
GTTGGTATGATTCAGTTAAAATATATATATTTTATATATGTATATATTATATATGCTATCTATAGTGACACAAATTTCAATTTGAAAACCGGGCTTTTTACCAAATTATGCTGAATAATTGGGAAAATACATATATATTGTTACAAATGTGAAAACAGTTAATCTTTTAAATATGAAAACTCATTGATGAATCCCATTCAGCATCTATGAAGTCCACATGGATGAACTCTTAG
>NW_008393082.1:0-233 GCF_000622305.1 Nannospalax galili
CCCAGCAGCAACAAGATTAACCTGGACTCAAAAGGCAGAGATGTGTAAACAGGGGGTGACAGGAAGGTCGGCATATTGTGTTCAGAGTATAAGCTTCCAGAAAGTGGTAGGTGAAACATACCTCTCCTTACCCAGTGACTTACACAACATATTTAGCAAATTTCAAGTATGAATATCCTTGAAAGTAAACCAGATAATCACTTAAAAATATTAATGTTGCCAGGTGTGGTGGC
>NW_008393083.1:0-233 GCF_000622305.1 Nannospalax galili
TTAGAGTGTTAAAAGAACAAATATGCAATATTTCTTGCTTTTCTGACCTCAATGAGTGACACAATGAAAAACCTGAAGACCGGAGGGTTGCGTGGGGGTGTCCTCTCTGCAGTATAATCTCACTGCACATTTATAGGGCTCTGTTCTAGAAATTCCTACCATGTAGCTATGGATTTAAATTTATTTTCTGAAACTTCCAATATTCTTCTTACCAACAAATCACAGAAATTTTT
>NW_008393084.1:0-233 GCF_000622305.1 Nannospalax galili
AGAGATGTTGTTTATCAAGTCCCAAGACCAAAAGGATGTAACTGTGCCGGGAACTTGAAACATGGTCTTCCATAAACCAAATGCAGTTTTATTATTCAAGTTCACAGACGTTCCGGGAAGTATGCTTTTAAAATAGAAGTAAAAGAATTAGAGTTGGTCTTAATAGAATGCCTTGAGGAACTTTGAGATGCTTTCTGGTATAGTCCTGAGTTTATAGATTGGAAGGTAAATAA
>NW_008393085.1:0-233 GCF_000622305.1 Nannospalax galili
TCTATGGTAATATGTAAGATATGCCATAAAATAAATATTCCAAAGAAAGAAATTTTATATGACTTAATGAATTAACTTATTTTTTTCAGATACAAAATAACTAGTCTACTTAGTAAAAAGTTGTTGTAAAACTGACTTGAACTAAATCTTGGTCACCTTTGTAGAGCATGAGACAAGATTAAAGATGATATTTGGTGTTAATATTGTGACAAGCTTCAGTCCAGGGCTAGCTC
>NW_008393086.1:0-233 GCF_000622305.1 Nannospalax galili
GGTGTGCCAGAGCGGTAAGTGGCTCAGATGACTGATGGAACACAGGTGACTCTAGTGTGTTCTTCTCAAAGTCTTCATCTCACAGATGAGCCTCAGGTGATGTGTTTGCTCCTGTTTCACCTTAAGGTGACAAAAGTAGCATGACTATCAGCACTGAGGTCAGTTTCCACAGTCTCCCCACCCCCCATCCTACCAACCCCACCCTCACACTGCTTCACCCTACCCTCCTTACC
>NW_008393087.1:0-233 GCF_000622305.1 Nannospalax galili
TAAATTCTCTCATGTCTTCTATGTGCTGAGCTCTCAGTTTTTCGCATTCTGTCCATCAGAATGGTTACTTTCCAGTATTAATTCTCTGATGGAACATTAAATCTGATGAAAGGATTTGTCACAGGCTTCACATTTGCAGGGTTTTCTCAAGTATGAATTACATGATGTGATCTAATCTAAGATTTTTTCTCAAGGACTTCTGACATTCTTCACATTTATAGGGATTCTCTCAA
>NW_008393088.1:0-233 GCF_000622305.1 Nannospalax galili
CTCAGCTAATGTCTCTGTTTGCGGAGTGAAATGTTTGCGGTCTCCCCAGGTTGGTGGGTTTTGTTGTCTGTAATGTTGGGTCGGTCTTTTGGTGGTCACTTTTTTCAGGGCTGCCATCTCTGGGGTCGGTGGTCATGGAGGGAGGTTTTCCATTGCAGACAATTGTGATGTTCAGGGCTGGGATCCAAATGGGGGCTGGAACATTATATGGAAAGACACAAGCATAGCCTCAC
>NW_008393089.1:0-233 GCF_000622305.1 Nannospalax galili
ATGTCACCCAGGGTCCCAAATTTCCATTGCCACAGTCCAGCCACACACAGTCTGTCATTCTTTGCTGATACATGCCATGGGACAAGCAGTATGTTATATTTACTGGGCAAGGAACCTGCCCTAGGAGGATGATCTGAAGACCCCCTGGGATCAGCTCTCAGATGGGGTAGGCTATCTCCCAACACCCAGGAGAATGTCAAGGAAGTCCAGGTGCCTCCGCTTCTGGATCTTTT
>NW_008393090.1:0-233 GCF_000622305.1 Nannospalax galili
GATTAATGGCATGTGCCACCATGCCCAACTTGAAATATTTTAAAATATTTTTTAGTGTCATAAAAATGAAAATAAATTGAACCCATGAATATTAAGCACATGAAAACAAAATCTACTATATTATGAAAAGATATATTGGTTGCTCGCATGAAACATTCAAACGATTAATATAATGGTAAATTTTAAAAATTTTATTTAATTTATTATTTTTATTTTATGTGTATGAATGTATT
>NW_008393091.1:0-233 GCF_000622305.1 Nannospalax galili
ATTTTTGTAAGTCCACCTGTGTTGTGTGTGCAGTGCCTGTGGAGGTCAGAGGGGGCATCTCATACCCTGGAACTGGAGTTTTTAGCTACCATGTGGGTGCTGGGAATTGAACCCAGGATCTCTGTAAGGGCACCTAGTGCCCTTAACTGCTGAGCAGTAGCTGAAATTCCTTCTGGGAAGGTTGAATAATGCCTGGCCCCCTCCTCCCACTGTCTTTATGAAAAACTGAAGTC
>NW_008393092.1:0-233 GCF_000622305.1 Nannospalax galili
GTACGTACATAGGTACTTGATAGATTGTACACACAACGGTACTAGGTAGATAGATGACAGATGATAGAGAAATATTTGTAGATGAAAGGGTAGGTAGGTGACAGAGAGAATCAAGTGTTCTTGACAGAATATCATGTACAGACCGACTTAACAGCAGAAATTCATCTACTGCCACACAGGTGCTCGTAAGGCCACCCTTCCTGGAATCTGGCATCTTCCTGTGTCCTTACATG
>NW_008393093.1:0-233 GCF_000622305.1 Nannospalax galili
GTTCAGTGAACGTCTGGATTCAAAGTAAAGATAACATTGCTTTCTTTCATGAAGAATCCAGATTTTATTATACATGCATATATTATTTAACACACACACACACACACATATATATTGAAAATGACAACAATAGGACTATGGGAAACTAGGGAGGGGGTAAGTGGACTGGGAAGAAGGAACAAGAGAGGTAACTGAGCTGGTGATTATTAAGGTATATGATGTACATATATAAA
>NW_008393094.1:0-233 GCF_000622305.1 Nannospalax galili
GTGGGCTTCCCCTTGGGGGGAAATGCCTTTGTGCCACGCTCGCACCCAGATGGGCTGGCTTGCATGGAGGGTGCGTGTACACAGCTCGGGTCATGGCCTTTTCTCCCCTCTGGGGGCGTGCCACAGTGGTGGCTACTGTAGCCCATGGGAGACAAGATACTACCAACACATAGTTACAATGTGAGATTAAAATGGATAGCTTACTTGGATGGGAGACTTAAGATGTCCACTCC
>NW_008393095.1:0-233 GCF_000622305.1 Nannospalax galili
TTGATTTATTTGCTTCAAGATGGACTTTTCTCCCATTAAGGGAAGGAAGGAAGGAGGAAGGGAAGAAGGCAGGGAGGGAGAGAGGGAGAGAGGGAGAGAGGGAAGGGAAGGAGGAAGGGACGGGGAGGAAATGAAACTGAGAAAAAAGAGGAAAAGAGGAAAAGGAAAGTGAAAGACTAAAATGGTTGAACGTCTGCATCTTCGAAGAAAGGCAGGCTGGGCCTGGTCTCCTA
>NW_008393096.1:0-233 GCF_000622305.1 Nannospalax galili
TTATTCAAGTTTCAGAATTCTAATATAATCATAATTCTCATTTCTAAATACATTAAAAATGGGTATGAATTTTGGCTGCACTAAAATTAAGACTTTATAGCTATTTTATACAATGTCTTAGAATGCATTTTTTATTTTAATTTAAAGAAGCATTTCATTACAACAACATTAACCTATTCAAAAACATTTTTCTGAACTAGGGTACATCTCTTTCAAAATTGGCTGTACATTTC
>NW_008393097.1:0-233 GCF_000622305.1 Nannospalax galili
TTGGTCGATCACTGTGGAAAGCCTTCTGTGTCTGTTATATTGCCTTTGTATGCTCTGGGCTCCTGATTACCCTTGACAGGACATTGGTGAGGCTGTGCTTCTGTGAATGTATTCTTTACTTATGTTCTTTAAAGGAGTTTTACATTTTATTTTACGTGTATTTTGCTTGCCTGCCATGTATGTGTGCATTACCTGTGTGCAGCACCCTCAGAGGCCAGAAGAGGGCATCTGAT
>NW_008393098.1:0-233 GCF_000622305.1 Nannospalax galili
TCTGGTGGTATGGACCTCGGCTTCCATTTAAAAATAGTACCACACAAACATCCCCCTTTCATTACAGAAACCCTATGATGATGGTGGGGATCCCTGCTTTTGCAGGGATGTTCCTCTGCAGACCTTATGCCTGCATGGATATTGTCCCTCTAGTGGTAAGGGAAGCACGTTATTTCAATAGTACTATTTCCTGGAATACCTCTGCCACCTTTGAGGGTAGCCTCCAGTTTAAA
>NW_008393099.1:0-233 GCF_000622305.1 Nannospalax galili
GAGAGCCAGCAACGCAGAACAGACGCTGCGGGACCCGCCGCATCTCCAGGTATGTACAGGGGATTTGCGCCACACTAGCGTGAGACCTTCAACACCTTAGCGGCGGACAGCGACGCAGTGTGCGGCCAGACCCGCCGCCTCTCCAGGGTGTGCGCAGGGGACCAGTGCCACGAGATCCCTGAGCGCCCCATACCTGGCGCCCAACGTGGGGCCTCTGAACCTCGTGCCAGCTA
>NW_008393100.1:0-233 GCF_000622305.1 Nannospalax galili
TAATTAGGGAAATGCAAATTAAAACCACCCTAAGGTATCACCTTACCCCAGGATCAAGAGAAAAAATGACACCAAATGCTGATGAGGATGTGGGGAAAGAGGAACGCTCATTCACTGCTCGTGGGATTGCAGACTCGTGCAGCCCCTCTGAAAAAGTGTTGAGAATGCTTAATAAACTACAGATGAACCTACCACATGACCCAGTTATACCACTCCTTGGCATATACCCAAAG
>NW_008393101.1:0-233 GCF_000622305.1 Nannospalax galili
TATTGTATACATTTATGATTTCTTGGCTATGTATGTATCCCAATCAAGACTTTTTTTGAAATAGTGATTACTTTACAGCCTTAATAAAAATCCGCCTGTGAGAAACTGTCCACATGGATAGGAAACAACAAATAGAAAAATGTGTTCATTTCTGTTTTTCTCTGCATGACAAACCTTTCCACATTCAGTGAGCAGAATTCAGATCTTTTAAATGCTTTAACTTAAAAATGAAA
>NW_008393102.1:0-233 GCF_000622305.1 Nannospalax galili
TCTATCAGAGCTACACTCCCAGCCTTGGCAGGTCACTTCTTAACCTGCAATCTTCCTGCCCTTTTTATATATAATTAATCAGAGCTTCAATGGGAGGGGCATTTGAATCCAACAGAGCAGTGTTTCTCAACTCTGCTTGCACATCAGAATCACTGGGGGAACTGGGTAAGAGCAATAGGGGCTGCCCACTGTAACATCAAGGTGTAATGACGAAATCCAAATCATGGGAGCGA
>NW_008393103.1:0-233 GCF_000622305.1 Nannospalax galili
TCTGATGGTTTAGTTAGAATTGTTCTTTCTGGAATCCCAGAGAGTGTGCATGTGTCTCTCAGGGGAAAATTTGGCTTGACAACACTACATATACACATAAATATATAGAGACACATGAGACCACCAGAGAGTGCCTGTTCCAGACTCCCTCTGGCATAGGGGCTGACAACTCAGGGAACCGACTTAGAGTGCCTGGATCCTGCCATGTGGTGGTGAGCTTCCCCTAATCTGGC
>NW_008393104.1:0-233 GCF_000622305.1 Nannospalax galili
ACTGATGGGGAAGCTTGATTAAAATGTATGTGTTAAGAATATTTCATTGTAGTCCATACCCAGTGAGTGGCCTGTTAGTTTCTGACCATTCTATTTCTTAAGATAATTCAGTACCTAGCTAATATGAGACCCTCAATAATATTGGTAATGAAGGAAATGAATTGCTACAGCTTCTCAAAGGTGTTATACCCAGGAAGCAATGCTACTTGTGTCTGTGGTGCAACTCATAGGTC
>NW_008393105.1:0-233 GCF_000622305.1 Nannospalax galili
CACTATGTGATGAAACCCAGTTTCTTAAGAGGTGCTGGGGTCTTACCTTGGGTTCTCATGCTTGGGCAGCATGCACTCTTACCTACTTGGCCACCTCTCCATTCTAATAATCAGTATCTCTGTATGTCGTTAAATAAAAATGACCAGGGGTGTAGTATTAATTCAGAATTCTCTGTATGCTGGTAAAGGCTTTAGAAAAGAACCAACACAATATGAAACATTTTTTGTGTCTA
>NW_008393106.1:0-233 GCF_000622305.1 Nannospalax galili
CTTGTGCTAGCTTTTGTTCTCCTCAGGTGTCTCTGCTCGGTTATCAGAAGAAAAGACAGTCAAAAAAAGTCCTGGTCCAACTTGCCCTGGCCACCCAGTCCCCCTCCGGCCCCTCCTCAAGACAAACCCAGGCATGGATGCTTGAGCTAACCTGAGGGCCCAGGTTGCTTTGCCCCCTTATCGGATAGACCCCCGTATATTAACTGCAAAAGGGCATGGCTGGTCCCAATGAT
>NW_008393107.1:0-233 GCF_000622305.1 Nannospalax galili
AAGAAGCATTTCATTACAGCTTTAACATATTTAGTAACACATTCCAGAGCATGGATACATCTGTTTGAAAGGTGGCTGTAAATTTTTATGTTCACAGTTGAATTAAAACAGTCATACAATATTGAACTCAGTGTAAACCCATAATTGAATGAGTTTTTACCCTTTAAAGAAGATCTCACTTAAAGATATGCTGTTTCCTACATTTTTAATGCTACTAACGCTTACATGTTTGC
>NW_008393108.1:0-233 GCF_000622305.1 Nannospalax galili
GAATATGTGAACTGACACTTGGAAATCAGAAACCCCCACAGTAAAGTTTTTGACTCTACAAATGAACTGTTTTCTGCTTATGAATCAGCATTGGTCTATTATGCCTGAAACACTCGAGGCCAGTCTAGACATAAGTGTGACTGAAAATACCATAGGTGTCCAACTCTCCTTTGCACTCTGTTCAGATACTAAAAGCTGTCATTTGACTCATGGGTCTGGCAGGGTTTGGTGGG
>NW_008393109.1:0-233 GCF_000622305.1 Nannospalax galili
CAACAACCTAGCCAAGCCAAAAAGTAAAGCCTAATGCTGTCAGATCTCTTGTTCCACCCATCTTCCCAAAGTGGGTGCGCAGAGAGTACCTTACACTCACTCACACAACGATTATCCAGAAGAAATTTTAGCTTCATGCATATCTGTGAGTGTCCTTAATATTTTTAACAAGGCTACACATAGTTTATTGATTTATTTTGTTTCGGTGGAAGAGGACACCTAATGATCTCACA
>NW_008393110.1:0-233 GCF_000622305.1 Nannospalax galili
TTCTTCTCTTTTGTGAGCAGGAGTTGTAAGAGGAAAGAATATCTGGATGAGATTCCAGAAAGACAATTCCTGCATTTCTCTATCCATAATAACAAGAAATGATATTCAAATTGAGACTCTGTCCAAATAGCCATTGTCATTTGTTTGTTGCAGTAAAGATGTTCCTTAAGTTACGGTGGGGTTATAAACACTGCCCAAAGCAACTTATAAAAGGAAAAATTTATTTGAGCTTA
>NW_008393111.1:0-233 GCF_000622305.1 Nannospalax galili
ATGATAGGTATGTAAGGCAAAAGGCAAAAACAGTCACAAGATTTTCCACAAGTTTCTTTGGTGAGTGGTGAGAGCTAAACTTGTCTGTAAATATAAGGATATGTGTTCAGGGGCTGGAGAGATGGCTCAGTGGATAAGAACATTGGTTGTTCTTGCAGAAGACCTGGGTTTGAATTCCATCACACACACATGGCAGCTAACAACTGTCCATAACTCCAATCCCAGGGGATCTG
>NW_008393112.1:0-233 GCF_000622305.1 Nannospalax galili
TTCAGATGTAAATATGCTTATCAGTGGGAAAGATTTTATGTGACTCAGTTAAAGAGTTGCAAAAGTTAGACTAATGTAGTTTTAAAGGTAATCTAAATAATTTAAGTGGAAGCTTTCTTCATACTGGAGCTTCTTATACTAAAAAAGATTTTGAGGGAAAAATACCCCTTATGCAGAATCCAGAAAGTTCTGAGAGACTGAAATCAGTTCTCATTCCCTGAGATTTTTTTTTT
>NW_008393113.1:0-233 GCF_000622305.1 Nannospalax galili
AAAGGAACATTGTGAAGTGACATTGTAACATTGTGATGGCACCATGGAGCAATGTAATCTCACATTGGGGGATTGTGAGGTGACATTGAGCAATATAATAAACACATGTGGGATTGGTGTTGGCATATCGAAGCATTGTGATGTCACATTGGAGCATTATGATGTCACAATGGAACAATTTCAAGTCATATTGTAATATTGTGATGGCACATTGGAGCAATATAATGGCACAT
>NW_008393114.1:0-233 GCF_000622305.1 Nannospalax galili
TTTCAATAACTCCAAGGAATGACAGCCCATGTCTAGATGGGGTCATTACCTATATCATTACCTACTGCTCACAATTTTTTTCCTTTACTTTGCCGGGGGTTCGAACCCACGATCCGCAGCGAGGTGAGGATTGTGGATGAGTAAGCATGCCATTCGGCAGCTCATGCTGTCCCCATTACCCGGGGACACTCAGACGCAATGAGGAGTCTAGTCAAGCAGGGACTCATTTATTG
>NW_008393115.1:0-233 GCF_000622305.1 Nannospalax galili
TGTGAGGAGCCAGGACAGGAAGTGGTGGTCATTAAAAGGAGAGTTGAGGTGGGTGAGGGTCAATGACAGCTCCCACACTAAGAACAAGCAGGGAAAACCAAGGAACAGGAAAGATGCGCTCAGGGAGGACAAACAGGTGCCATCCTCCATGACAGTAGTGATACAGGCTCCTAACAGATCTCAAGACTGCCGAGAGGACAAACCACAGAACTTCAGAGCAAGAAAGGCTAAAG
>NW_008393116.1:0-233 GCF_000622305.1 Nannospalax galili
GCTGGGGCTACAGGGAGACCCTGTCTCAAAAAGAACAACAACAACAAAATAATAATAGTAAATAAAAAGTTTTTAAAAAATAAGTAAAAATAAAAATAACTGCACTCACATGCACACACCTGTACCTACATACACATAATTAAAAGTAAAATAAATATTTTAAAATAAAAACAAACATTGCCTGGCATTGTGATCCATGCCTTTAATCCCAGCACTTGGGAGGCAGAGGCAGG
>NW_008393117.1:0-233 GCF_000622305.1 Nannospalax galili
AACAGCGCCACCAACTGGGCACAAAATGTCCAAATATTTGGAGCCTATGGGCAAACAATCACAGGTTTATCATCACCCCCAGGAAATGGTACTTTAAAGTTATAAAGACAGCAACTAAAGAGGGTGGGTGTTAGATTTAGGAGGACAGAAAAGGAAGGAGTTTAAAGTTAAAAAATAAGAACTGCTCCTGGCCCGCTCTCCCGCCCTCAGGCCTCTCTGGGGGTAAGTCTACC
>NW_008393118.1:0-233 GCF_000622305.1 Nannospalax galili
TTGATGTTCAGGACTCCAATTTCAGAATCCCCTTCCAATGGAAGTCTTCAGTCACTCCCATGTCTGATTTAGAGGACACTCCTTTGTATGCCAAATAGCATACATAGATGTACACTATCACCCCACACTTGTTTATGATTTCTCATGGTATTAGTCACTTTTCTGTTGCTGTGATAAAATACCATGACCAAACAGAACTTGGGGCTACAGGGAGACCTTATCTCAAAAACAAG
>NW_008393119.1:0-233 GCF_000622305.1 Nannospalax galili
CACATATTTCCAGGTCCCGCTTACTCCTAACTTCCCGATAGGCCCCAATTCATTTTTCTTCTTTCTTTCTTTTCTTCTTCTCACCTACTTTCGAGCCCCACTTTGGGCACCAGTTGCAGGGGTTTGAGCCAGCGAACCCCGCACAGTGATTATTGGGGATGAGTAAGTGCACCATTTGCCATCCCATGCTGCCCCCAGTACCAGGGACAATCAGATGCAACGGGGAGCCTAGT
>NW_008393120.1:0-233 GCF_000622305.1 Nannospalax galili
TTAATAGAAGTAGGAAGACCCACCCACTATGCATGGCACCATTCCCTAAGCAAGGATCCTAGAATCTATGAAAAAGACACATCGAACCTAGCATAAGAATTCATCACTTTCTGATGGGGAGATGTGGGAGGAGCTGGAAGAGAGGGAGTGGGTATGGATTTGATCAAAACACCTTATATGCATATGAAATTCTCAATAAAGTTTTTGTAAAAGTTAAAAAAAAAAAAAAAAAC
>NW_008393121.1:0-233 GCF_000622305.1 Nannospalax galili
CTTTGGTCATCTTTTCTTTGCAAAAAATTTTAATATATTTATTACTCTTGATCAATTTTGTGTGTGTGTGTGTGTGTATGTGTGTACATGCCAGGATACACCACATAACATTTTAGTTGACAATGGACCTCATATACCATAGTGGCTCAATGAAGCTGAACAATTCCCATCTCCTAGTCACCTCATGGACATCACAATGTCATGATGCATTCTTTGCTGATGACCATATTAAA
>NW_008393122.1:0-233 GCF_000622305.1 Nannospalax galili
AAATAAATAAATAATGTCTCAGTGCATGGTGGCACACGCCTTTAATCCCAGCACTGCGGAGGTAGAGACAGGTGGTTCTCTGTGAGTTCAAAGCCAGCCTACTCTACATAGTGAGTTCCAGGGAAGCTGGGGTTACATGGGGAGCCTGTCTCAAAAAGGCTCCCCCCAAAATAATAGTAATATCAAGCAGATAAATGCCAGTGAAGTTGATCTCGGCAGGTGTTAGCCACTAG
>NW_008393123.1:0-233 GCF_000622305.1 Nannospalax galili
CTCACTGAGTCTAATTAGTGCAGTCTGCATGTACATGGCATCCACAGGAGCCTACTAGAGACCAGATCCCCAGAAAAAAATGAATCCCACACCCCAGCAAGCCAGCAACTTCTATCAACTCCTAAGCTAAGGAAGGGGCCTCAGGGGCCCCACCACCAATGCTAGAGTGATGACTAGCCTGATCTTAGGCAGGTCTTATGCCAGATTGTGAAACTTTGGATGAATCCAATGAA
>NW_008393124.1:0-233 GCF_000622305.1 Nannospalax galili
AGTCTGCCTTCACTTCTCCCCAGTGTGTCTATAGCTGCTGCGCTGTCCCTGCCGTCACACTCCAGCTTCTTTGGCTTCCCAAAGTGAAATGAGCATCAGTGACTCTCCAGGAACGTCCAGGCTTCAGTGCCAACTGAGGCTGCTGAGGCCTCAGCTCTACGCACTGCACGACTACCAGATTCTCAGCTCTTCAGCATGCAGAAGGCTGGCCCAGACTCCCTAGCTCCTGCCGT
>NW_008393125.1:0-233 GCF_000622305.1 Nannospalax galili
GCATCCAGACCACCCTGTGGTCTTCCCTGTGGTCCCCAGGAGCCCTAGGGGGCAGGGTCCTGCCCCCACCTACCTTTGCTTCCCTGAGTGGCTCGGCCACCAGCATCCTGGTGCTAGCATCTTTCCTGGGTGGGTCCCATGGGGTGCCCATGATGCCTTAACTCCCCCAGCCTCATTCACCGTCCCAGCTCCCCCACCCCATCTATCTCCCTAGGCAGGATACTGGATGATTT
>NW_008393126.1:0-233 GCF_000622305.1 Nannospalax galili
CTTCCAGTCTTGATCTTCTGTTTTCCATTTCATTCATCCTATTGGTGAGGCGTTCTCCTGTCATTAATTGGCTTATTGATTGTTTCACTTCCTTCTTCATTTCAGCCTGAGAATTCTTCAATATTTCTAACGCTTTTGTGAATTCACTCAGAAGTTTATCCCTATCTTCCTTCGGTTCTTGCTTTCTTTGTTTGTGTGTTCTTTAAATTCATTGAATTCTTTTATCATGTTTA
>NW_008393127.1:0-233 GCF_000622305.1 Nannospalax galili
ACTGTCTTTGCTGTTACTCCTTTGTAACTGCCTCACCTCCAAATACGTTTTTGGTACTTGACATCAGTAACATTTATTTATTAATTTACTTATTATTTTTTTTTATTTTACATGTATGAGTGTATTGCTTGCATGTTTGTAAGTGCAACCATGTCATTCAATATCCGTGGAGCTCAGAAGTCTTTGGATCCTCCGGATCTGGAGTTAGGGAAGATTGTTAGCGCCAGTAGCCT
>NW_008393128.1:0-233 GCF_000622305.1 Nannospalax galili
TTTTTTTTGTAAAATATATGCAACATAAAAGTGATCATTTTAGCCCCTGCTCTTGGTTACTACCCACCAGAACTGGATGGTAAGACCCTGTTGCTGAAAACATTACATATATGAGCTGTAGAACAAACAAGGAGAAATTAAGCTGGTGTTGACTCAGAGCCTCATCTCTATTTGGTAGCTTTCATGGTGCTAGAAGGTGCTGCATGCTACCAGAAGGAAAAAATAGCCACTAC
>NW_008393129.1:0-233 GCF_000622305.1 Nannospalax galili
TAGACTCTGAAATTCAAAGAGTTGACTTATTCTGAGTGTATGTTGGTTCTGGCAACTGCTAAGTGGATCAGTGTAAATCCCCCTATTTACCAAGAGGGTTTTTTTCTAGGTAAGAGTGTTTTGCCTGTATATGTGTAAGTGCACTTGTGTCATATGATGCCCACAGATGCCAGAAGAGGGTATCGGATCCCCTGGAACTGGAGTTAAGGATGGGTGTTAGCCACCATGTGGGT
>NW_008393130.1:0-233 GCF_000622305.1 Nannospalax galili
GAATTTCATGAAATGCTTTCCACAGGTACATGTGTTTGAATACTTGCTTCATAGATGATAACACTATTATTGAAGGATTCTGAACCTTTTGAAGATAGTGCCTAGCTGGAGGAGGTGGGCCAGTGGGGATTCAAGTTCATAGCTTCAGTCTACTTTCTGTCTGCTTTTTGCTTGGTAACAGTAGAAATAATGTGACCAGCTGCCTCACATCTCATAGCTGGTCCCATGATTTT
>NW_008393131.1:0-233 GCF_000622305.1 Nannospalax galili
GAATTTCATGAAATGCTTTCCACAGGTACATGTGTTTGAATACTTGCTTCACAGATGATAACACTATTATTGAAGGATTTTGAACCTTTTGAAGATAGTGCCTAGCTGGAGGAGGTGGGCCAGGGGGGATTCAAGTTCATAGCGTCAGTCTACTTTCTGTCTGCTTTTTGCTTGGTAACAGCAGAAATAATGTGACCAGCTGCCTCACATCTCATAGCTGGTCCCATGATTTT
>NW_008393132.1:0-233 GCF_000622305.1 Nannospalax galili
ACCAAGGATGCAGTATTGGTCCATCCTGGCCCTGGAACCCCACGCTGCCTCTGTCACCAGCCCAGCCAAGATCGCAAGACATCGCCTAACAACAGAGTGGCTATCAGCCACAGGAGAAGCACGTGACCGGAAGGACGCACGATCCCGCAGCTCTCCTCAGTCACCCTGCAGTGACCTTAACACACGTACCCTGCCACAGCACCACGTGACAAGAAACGCTGGTGCGTGCGGCC
>NW_008393133.1:0-233 GCF_000622305.1 Nannospalax galili
TGCTGACACCAGTTCACTGTAGATTAAGATGGGAAAGCATTCCTGCTACAGAGATGCGATAGATGTGGCTACATCTAATCTTTGCTAAACCCAAGATAACAGGAGACTCAAGAGCAATTGTTCTGGATGACAGAATAATCCAGAAAATGAGCTGCCACAGACACGACAGTCCTGAATGGTACCTGACAGAGTCAATGGGGCATTTGAACAAAATGGTAACAAAAGCAGAAATG
>NW_008393134.1:0-233 GCF_000622305.1 Nannospalax galili
CATTTCCCCAGTTCTATGCTGAGTTTTTGTCTGTTAGTGTTTGCATGGGTCTTGTGCATGCCGACATCGTTGCTGTAGATTCATACGATCAAGATTCCAGGAGCCTGCAGGTTTCTGTTTCCATATGGTCATGTACTTCCTTCCCTGGCTGTTACATTCTCTGTGCTCCCTCTTTTACAATGATGCCTGAGCCCTGGGTGGGAGTAATTTAACAACTTGAACATTGATAAAAA
>NW_008393135.1:0-233 GCF_000622305.1 Nannospalax galili
GAGGAGGTTTTGGACACAGCCTCATTGAGTGTCTCCACAGTAGTGGAGGATGGGGTGATAGCCACTGCAGCAGTGGCAGCCAACCCTAATGCGAAGATGATGCTTAGATGAGAGCGGCAGTGACCCTGAAATCCTGTTTTAAGTGGGGGGCTCGTGACAATGCTGTCCGCTCTATAAGGATAACAGCATGGAAGTGGGTTGCATTGGTGACTGGAACCCAAAGGGCTGCAGGT
>NW_008393136.1:0-233 GCF_000622305.1 Nannospalax galili
GTAGAATGGATGAGGTGTGAGTCTGGGAGGGACCCTCAGGTTGGAGAAGAGCTTGGACAGAATCTGAGACCTTAGGAAAGACTCCTGTCCACGTGACCAGAGTGGCCCAGAACATTTTGCAAACAGACTTGGGGGATGGGAGCAGAGTCAATCCCTGAAACTCACGTGGGAGTTAAATATTATTACGCTTACTCTACAGCATAGATCACAGGTCTCAAAACTCGGTTGCATAT
>NW_008393137.1:0-233 GCF_000622305.1 Nannospalax galili
TGTCATCACAATGCACTGATGTCACATCTCCATATTCACTTTCCCATCACAATGCCCTAATTCATCATCTCAATGTTCACTATGCCATCACAATACTCCAATGTGTTGTCTCAATGCTCCAATATGACATCACAATGCTCCAGTATGACATCACAATGCTCCAGTGTGTCATCCCAATACTACAATGTGACATCACAATGCTCCAATGTGTTATCTCAATGCTCCAATGTGAC
>NW_008393138.1:0-233 GCF_000622305.1 Nannospalax galili
TGAACATTTGAAATTTGCCCTTTTCTGACTTTTTTCTAGTTCCCTGTCTAGGATGTCTGATGCTAACTACTCTTGCCTTTACTTCTTCTTCGCATCTCCTATTCATGATTCAAGGAATTTCTTTTCTTTTCCCCTTAGAGACAAGAGTTATGCCATTTGGGAGTCCTTTAGACAGACTCTCTGAAGGGGTGCTCCAATTGCTTCATCCTGCATCCCTGTTCAGCATGGAAGAA
>NW_008393139.1:0-233 GCF_000622305.1 Nannospalax galili
TTTTTTCTAATTGAATATTAATGTGTGGATCTTGATGCTTCAATAGATACCATGTCCAGGCCCACGTTTCACATCCACAGTATGCACAACAGTAACTTCCCTCATCATCACAACTAGTCCCAGTGTTTGCTGGGCATGCATAAAAGGGCATTCCCAAGGTCTTCTCTACATTTATGGTGCTCGCTCTGCATCCAGTAGCAAGGAGGGATGTTTGTCCAGATGCTCCTGACATT
>NW_008393140.1:0-233 GCF_000622305.1 Nannospalax galili
GTGTGTGTGTGTGTGCGTGTACACTCATGCATGCCACAATAAGTGTGGAGATCAAAGCAGCTCAAGTTAAAGGAGTTGCTCCTCTCCCTCCACCCTTAGGTAGAATCTGAGGATCCAACTCAGGTAAGCAGGCTTACATGGCACATGCCTTTACCCTCTGAGCTATCCTCACATATAAACATATGTTTTCTGGGGTAGATACCCGGGAATAGTATGTGTTGGGTTACATAGTA
>NW_008393141.1:0-233 GCF_000622305.1 Nannospalax galili
GGAATATTACTAAGTTCCCTGCAGATATGATTCTGTCTACATATATATCAATACACATTTTAGTGTAAATATATTAATTTATAATATCTAACATTATGCCTTTTATTTATTGCCTCATAATACTCTGCCTGGGAATACAAGGTCTTCAATGTTCACCCTTATCTGCCATTTTCAAAAACCTCACTTAAAATATAATAGGATAGCACAATGTTAAAGTCACAAATCGTGGAAGA
>NW_008393142.1:0-233 GCF_000622305.1 Nannospalax galili
GCTACCATACCTAGGACTACACCCCTGCCACTAATGAGATGGAAAGACCCCATAACATTTCAATGGCAGCTTCCTGCCCTCTTGTTGACAAGAGGGCAAGGCTATGCTTGTGTGTTTTCTCTGAGAGAAAAAAAGCCAGTATGAGATCCAGCAAGAGATGTGAAACCAGCAACTGACTAACGGGACCCCCAGGGCCCAGAGACCTTGCCACTATCTGGATAATTGGTTTGCTT
>NW_008393143.1:0-233 GCF_000622305.1 Nannospalax galili
TTTTTTAATGTTTAGAAGGGAATCCCTTTGATAAACAGTTTAATGTGCAGGTCCTATGCAGAAAAACTTGCATGCTCCAGGAATGTGTAACTGAAAATCATCAAAAAGCCTGTAGAGCAGAAAGGTCCAAAGTGAGCTGTAACCACTGCAACATCAGACCAGAGCTAGAGACAAGGGTGTTGATGGAATCATTCCAGGCTGAAACATAATAAGAAACCACAAGAACATGGGGA
>NW_008393144.1:0-233 GCF_000622305.1 Nannospalax galili
TGTTTCAGATTGGCATTTGGACCAACCTTGATGGACTGTCACAGGAAGTTGGTGTAAACAGCTAAACTTCATCAAGTCCTTCTCTGTATGCTGGAGTCCTATACCAGGGGCAGGCTGGGCAGGCATGTTCTCAGTCTGTTCTCATGTAGCCCCTGTGAATGAATCCCTCTGATTCCAGTTCTTTCCACATTCTCATAGGATGCTCCATATACCTCATACCGAAGGTCTTATCA
>NW_008393145.1:0-233 GCF_000622305.1 Nannospalax galili
CTCTTATTGCTGAACACTCTGCTGACATTTTCTCTCTTTACTTTGACCAATCGTGAGTCTCTGTATCAGCAGCCCTACACTTCAAAAAGAAGTGTCTCTGATGAGGATGTTACAATGCACTAATCTATGGGTACAGAGACGTGTACTGAGAAAGAAGTTTGACACTTTGTCCACCAACCAAAAAAAAAAAAAAATAGTTGATGGTTCACCTCTAGTGCCTATGAGGTCCCCAG
>NW_008393146.1:0-233 GCF_000622305.1 Nannospalax galili
TTGTTGATCTTAGCTCCAAATCCTCGGATGTGAATAAATTGTCTTGATGTAACCACAGGAAAATGGGAAGAAACCATGGAAGAAAAGGGGAAGAAGGAGCTCTAGAGAGGGGGATAGTAGGAGACAGTCTTTTGCAAGGTGGAAGTAGGGCAGATGCAGAGTATTTTAACTAGGGAGGGAAGAGAGGGGCTATAAAGGGGGGAGAGAGAAGGAATACAGTCAAATAATGCTTA
>NW_008393147.1:0-233 GCF_000622305.1 Nannospalax galili
AATTTTTTAATATGTTAACTAGGACTAATAATCTCAAACTAAAAATGCACTTTCTGTCATCATTAAGCAATGTTGAGCAATTAACACACGAAAGGATACCTCTCTGTGGAAGACCTCAGTCCCCTCTTCAACTGTTTTGTGTACTTTGAGCTTCAATTTCACATTATGTTATGGTACTTCACAGTTAGTGTTCTCACTTATTGTCTTTAGCTTTGAAAGACTTGAAATCTCCT
>NW_008393148.1:0-230 GCF_000622305.1 Nannospalax galili
AACTTGGGCAGCAAGCACTCTTACCCATTGAGCCATCTTTCCAGCTTCAAGTCATAACTAAACTTCAAAAATTAATTTAAGATAAATTCTTTTTAAAAATTATTAAAGAACACAAAATGAAAGTGTTCCGGTCCAACTGCTGGATTTAAGATGTGAAATAAGTGACAGTGTAGAAAAAGTGTTGGGGCCAGACAGCTGGCTTGGCGGGGAAAGGCGCTTAGCACCTTTAC
>NW_008393149.1:0-233 GCF_000622305.1 Nannospalax galili
TCATGAGGCTATGGGGGCCTGGAAGTCTAGCATGGTGATTTGAACTAGAAGTGCTCCCTACAGGCTCACATACTTGAATACATGGTCCCCAGTGTGTGTGGAGGTCGTGATGTCTTTTGTACTTACAGCCTTGCAGGAAGAAGTAGATCAGTGCAGGCAGGATTGAAGGACTTACACTTGCTGTGCTTTCCGCTTGCTCTTCTGACTCTTATATGTGGATGCAGATGTAGTCA
>NW_008393150.1:0-233 GCF_000622305.1 Nannospalax galili
CTAGAGAGTATTCTCAACACAAGCACTAATTATGCTGACATGACCACAGGGGGCTAGCCTAGAAGACTGTATTGGATAATGAAAGATGAAATAAATTGTTTCCTGCTACACATATTTGCTGAATCAAAACCAAAAGGGTATAGGGTAGGAGACAGTTGGATAGTGAACATATTTAAAGTCTAATTTATTAAAAAATGGAACTCATGGGGTTGGAGAGATGGCTCAACGGTTAA
>NW_008393151.1:0-233 GCF_000622305.1 Nannospalax galili
CTTCCCACTGCCACGATCACTGTGATCACCATGATCACGTTGCCATCCACAGCCTTTCAGGAGATGTTCAACACCAGTTTTCCCAGCATCTACAGAGCAGTTCTTTATGACTGGTCTACCTACCCTGCTGGCGTTTTCCACTCGGGAGGCTTCAGGAAAGATACACACCTATCTGGACTCTTTGATTTACTGCTGGCCTTCCTAGCCTTGGTACCGGGGAGCCCATGCTGGGG
>NW_008393152.1:0-233 GCF_000622305.1 Nannospalax galili
TTGCCATTACAATGTTAAAATATCACTACACAATGTTCCATTTCGACATCTTAGTGCTCCAATGTGCCAAGACTATCACCTCATGTGCTTTTATATTGCTCCAATATGCCATCACAATGTTACAGTATGATTTTCACAATTTTCCGTTATTTATCACAATGCTCCAATGTGACATCACTATACCCCCATGTGCCATTATATTTCTCCAATGTGCCACCACAATGTTACAATAT
>NW_008393153.1:0-233 GCF_000622305.1 Nannospalax galili
AGACACAGAGGTAGAAGACACAGAGATAGCGAAGACACAGAGGTAGAGAAGACACAGAGGTTGAAGACAGACACGTACAGAAGACACAGATTTAGAGAAGACACAGAGGTAGAAGACACAGAGGTAGAGAAATCATAGGGGTAGAGAAGGCACAGACGTGGAAGACAAAGAGGTAGAGAAGACACAGAGGTAGAGAAGACAGAGAAGTAGAAGGCACAGAGGTAGAGAAGACA
>NW_008393154.1:0-233 GCF_000622305.1 Nannospalax galili
GTAAATGCTAGTCAGGCATGGTAGCCACCTGTCATCTCAGCACTTTGGAGGTACAGAAAAGCGATCCCTGGGTGAGATGGCTAGCTATCTTACCTGGAATTAGAGAGTTCCAAGTTAGTCAGAGATCCTGCCTCAGTAAATATTGTACAATAGAGACAAGGAATATCCTCCAAATTAAAAAAAATGAACCACTAGAATATACATCAAATTCATTACTGGGGAAATGTCCAAAA
>NW_008393155.1:0-233 GCF_000622305.1 Nannospalax galili
CTATGCACAGTCTGTACCATCTGCCTTTCTGTTGGCATTCTTGGCTTCTGGGCTCTCAACAAAGAAGTCCATTAAGCTCTGCTTGCAGTACTCCAGGGATCAGGTACCTGCATCTTCAAACTCTTCCACATATTTCCTGTAATCCAGGTTAGTCATACAGGTTTAGGGACAGCTGTAGACACAGTCCAAGAGGACCGAGCAACTTCTGGAAGTGGAGGTAGAACTTGATCTCA
>NW_008393156.1:0-233 GCF_000622305.1 Nannospalax galili
CACACGGGCACATGATAGGCAGACACCAAAATAAATAAGGATTTTCACACACAAAATTTGAAAACCCCAAAGGAAAGTGACATGGCTCAGCTGGTGAAGGTGAGAGCTGCCAAGCCTGATGTGAGTATGACCCCTGTACACACGGTAGAAAGACTTGACACTGGTAGTGTGTCCTCTAACCTTCTGGTGACTGAAGATACTCTCTGTCTGTTTCTCTGGCTCTCTCTCTCTCT
>NW_008393157.1:0-233 GCF_000622305.1 Nannospalax galili
TGATCAAAAATAAAGAGTTTGGCCTAATCATGACATTTGTAAGGCTTCTCTCCAGTGTGGCTTCTTTAAGGGCATCTACTGTAGGACAAATGATAAAAAGACTTTCCATACTCTTTGCATTTGTGAAGTTTCTCTCCATAAAAGTTTTTGTAGTGGCGTTTAAGTATTGAGAAATCATGAAAGGAACTGTCACATTCTTTTAATTCATAGGGTTTGTCTCCAGTATGAGTTTT
>NW_008393158.1:0-233 GCF_000622305.1 Nannospalax galili
AATTTTTACCAACTATTCAAGATTTTAAATATGGAATCTTTGAAAGAAAAGATTAATTGTAACCTATTTTTTTCAATGCATAGTTTTAATGAATTTCTTTGCACTTCATAAAAACACCTTTAAATATCCTAGCCATCTTTATATCCTTTCCCCAATCTCCACACCTCCACCATTAGGAGACTGAAATGATGGCTATTTTAAACATACCCTTAAAAGTTACAGTAATTCAGAGA
>NW_008393159.1:0-233 GCF_000622305.1 Nannospalax galili
GAGAGCACTTACCCAAACTCTGTCAGAGGGTGAGGAATGCAGATGGACTCAAAGTCTCAGGCCTGATGTGGTGAGTGGTGGGAGCCGGCATAGACAAGCTGGTTGCAGGAGTGCATGGTCAGTAAGAGGGAACCCAGTCATAAGTAACCCAGTCATTCCTCTTCCCAGGTTCAGCACCATATGTTAGATAAAAGCCCAGCAGGGAATAGCCACAGAAAACACAGGAGGACTCC
>NW_008393160.1:0-233 GCF_000622305.1 Nannospalax galili
ACAATTGCAGCCATGTGGAAATGTGGGGGCTCCTGTGTCTTCTCAAAGGGCCGGGTGACTCATGCCAAGAAGCCAAGTGTGTATGCGCCTGTAGGGAGGCTCTGAATCTGAAAGGCCGGAGTCTGTGCTTGCTGCCAGCTGGCAAGGCAGCTTTGGGCTGGTGAAAGTTCTAGTTTTAGGCAGTGCAGTGGAAAACAAGGAAGCTTGAGTTTGAACAGCGCTCTGCATTCATC
>NW_008393161.1:0-233 GCF_000622305.1 Nannospalax galili
CTTTCAGCAGAGTAAATTTCTGCAGCACCCTGGTTCTGGAGGTTGACAGGTACTTTGGGGAAGCTGGCAGAAGTTTTGTGTGCTTCCACTTCATAAAGTGGCTGTGGATCATGAACTTTGACCCAGGGATGCCTGGTCCTTTCCTCCTCTGGGTGGAGATTGGACTTGTGATGTCCTCTTTTTTCAGCGATGGGCTTCAGAGTTTGTTTTCCCAGATGGGTAAGGTCTAAGGC
>NW_008393162.1:0-233 GCF_000622305.1 Nannospalax galili
TAGCAGTTGTAGTAGATAGTTGAAGAAGCTTTTTGTCAGTTTTTGGTGGATTCCGTATAAAATTGATCACTGAAAACTTTCTTCCTTGGTGGCTTTATGGGTAGCATAATAGTCTGGGAGTCAGAAACAACTTGTATAAAAGAATACATTTTCTTATGAGCAGAATGTATAACATAATGTAGCAGAAATATCTTTACCTTAGTCACCAGGATCATATTTTAGGAAGGTCCTGG
>NW_008393163.1:0-233 GCF_000622305.1 Nannospalax galili
ATTATTGTAGTGCTCCAAATTTGTGGAGGAAGTAATATATGTTTAGAAAAAAAATGAACTCAACAAAATATTTTCAGGGTTTATATCGAGTGATGGGATTGTAGCTAACCTATGGGGAAATACAACTGAGAGAGCCAAGGGAATCTCCCCAAGTTGTCATGGCTACCAAATCTACTTGGTTCCCTACAACTGTTAGAATCAAATGAAGAAGACCTCTGTGAAATGGAATAGAC
>NW_008393164.1:0-233 GCF_000622305.1 Nannospalax galili
GCCAGCTGGGGTTGCAGGGAGACCCTGTCTCAAAAAGACAAAAAAAAAAAAGGACGGGGAATGTAGCTCAGTGAGAGTCTTTTCTAGGATGTTCAAGTGTTCAAGGCCCTAGGTTCAGTGTCCTGTAGTAGTAAAGAAATTTTGCACTGAGATGTGCCTCAGTGGTAAAGCACTTATCTAGTATGTGCAAGGCCCCAGGCATGCCTGGCAGTACAGGAGAGAGAGAGAGAGAG
>NW_008393165.1:0-233 GCF_000622305.1 Nannospalax galili
GGGTAAAAATGGTGCTGGTGTTCAGTCTCCTTCTATATGTCCAATTAACCTTTATTAACTTAGAAATCATAGCGTTTTGATTTGATTGGCAGCATCAGAGCTGGTGTTAGGGAGAGGAAAGGAGAAATCCTGCTGAAAAATCACGGTTTATTAATACATCATTAAGCACTTTAAATGGATTCCAATGGTGTGTGTCTAAGGAAGGAAATAATTCAGCATTTGTTAGTTACTGA
>NW_008393166.1:0-233 GCF_000622305.1 Nannospalax galili
AACTTGTTTTAGTAGAAACAGCTTTCATTTTATGTATTCATTTATTTGACCATGTGTGTGTGCGTGTGTGTGTGTCTGTGTGTGTGTGTGTGCAAAAATGTACGCTTTCCTGTGTGTGTGTGTGTGCATGTCGAGGCCAGAGATCAACATCGAGTTTCTTCCTCTGCAAGTCTCCACTGCATTTTTTTTGAGACAGGTTCTCTGCTGAACCTGGAGCTCGAGGATTCAGCTGG
>NW_008393167.1:0-232 GCF_000622305.1 Nannospalax galili
ATGCATACACATATAGTCTATAACATATATATGTATACACACACAGGCATACAATACTCCAACACTGTCTGCTTGTATATCTTGTATATCCATTCAACTGTGGCTAAATACTTGCATTTTTTTGTGATTATTACGAATAATACTTTTATGAACATGTGAAAACACCTACTTAAGCCCCTTGCTTACAATTCTCTCTCTCTCTCTCTCTCTCTCTCTCTCTCTCTCTCTCTCT
>NW_008393168.1:0-233 GCF_000622305.1 Nannospalax galili
TCTCCACTCCTTTCCAACATAGTGCTTGAAACTCTTGCTAGAGCAGTAAGAAAGGAGAAGGAAATCAAAGGAGTACTAGTTGGAAGAGGTCACATTATTACTTTTTACAGATGATATGATACTATACTTAAGAAATCCCAAAAGTTCCACCAAGAAACTCCTAGAACTCATGAACACTTTCTGTATAGTGGCAGGTTATAAAATCAATCTGCAAAAATCAGTAGCTTTTCTAT
>NW_008393169.1:0-233 GCF_000622305.1 Nannospalax galili
CTATATACCCACATCCAAAATGGCACCCTCCCATAGTCTCCCCTCCCCCCAACTGGAGCCCATATACTCTGTCATCCCTGTTACTGTCTAATGTGTTGTTGGCACCCCCAGACATTCTCCAGTGCTTGTTCATCTGCTGAATCTAGTCAGCTTATCTAGAGTTCTTTGTTTTAGGAAAATCCCCTCTTCCTCATCTAGCAGCAATCAGTTGCCAATATTCCTTTAGATAAGAT
>NW_008393170.1:0-233 GCF_000622305.1 Nannospalax galili
AGGCTGTCAGATCCCCTGGGACTGGAGTTATGTCAGAGGAAGTACAAAGATGCTACACTTAGTTCATCTCATCTAGAAACCACCAAAGGTTGAATCTTACTGCAACTTAGACACTAAGAATTGAGGGGACAGGCTGTGGGTATAACTCAGCTGGTAAAGTGCTTGCTTTGCAAACATAAGGCTCTGAATTTGATCTCCAGAGTCCACATAAACAAACAAACAAAAGATATGGC
>NW_008393171.1:0-233 GCF_000622305.1 Nannospalax galili
CCTCTGCCTGCCTGTGTGCCATGCAAACTGCACTCCCCCCCCCAAAAAAAACCACAGACGTGCAGAGCTGGAATTGTTGGAGTCTTTTATTTCATGTCATCACCAAGGTCACAGTCCTGACCCAGGTGGTCAACAGCTGAGCAACGATGTCCATACTCCTGGTACCCTGCCCTCAGGGGTCTTCTTGGTAGAGTTGGATGCAGCAGTTGCCCTCTCCTGGGTCTTGTCCTCAC
>NW_008393172.1:0-233 GCF_000622305.1 Nannospalax galili
CAGCAGTGTCCTTCAGGCAGGACAGCCCCATGCAGCAGCCTGCCTGCAGCAGGCAATACAGAGACCTGTCCCTCTCCACTGTGTATGGAATGGAACCCAAGACCTCAAACGCGCAAGACCAACACTGCCACGGAGCTGTGCATCAAGCTTGTGGAAACTGTGATGTGCTGAAGTAGAAGGGCTCATAGAAGAGAAAAGGCAAGCTTCAGAACAGTGTGTGTGTGTGTGTGTGT
>NW_008393173.1:0-233 GCF_000622305.1 Nannospalax galili
CCAGTGAATGTACGCACACCGAAGGACATTTGGAGACACAAATCAGATGGTATAGGCTGTATTATATATAAAATTATATGTGTGTATATACATATATATAGATAGATGTAAGAGCACATTAAATTGGGTGAGGAGCAGTGGGTTGAGGTGTGGAGATGGGAGGGGATCTAAATACCATCAAATCATATTGTATGAAAACTACAAAAATTCAATAAAAACTAAAACTTCAAAAA
>NW_008393174.1:0-233 GCF_000622305.1 Nannospalax galili
AATGTTGTGGTGCCCTCCAGTAATCCCAGCAAATCAGGAGGCAGAGGCAGGTGAGTGATGGGTTTGAAGCCAGCTTGGGCAACTGGAGTGAGAACCTGTCTCAACAAGTTAAGAAAGATTTGCTGAAAGTGGGTGGAAAGCAACACAGAGGAATACACCTGTCATTTCCGAGACAACGGGACACAGGGGGAATCCTGACTGGGAGAGGGCCAGGTGACCTTCCATGTGCTGAA
>NW_008393175.1:0-233 GCF_000622305.1 Nannospalax galili
GAAAGCAGATCCTCCAAGGCATGTGATTGTGGAGAAGAAAATCTTGATTTCTACAGCTATTACCACATGAATTAAGAAGTCTTACCCAATGTTGCAGATATACATGTTGTAGCAACTAGTTAGCAATATCTTACGTCCACATACTTACAGATATATATACAGTCGTCTCAAGGCAAAGGTCGTGCTTGTAATGGACTTTGGGTAATATATAGTTTCCTATACTACACTGCTTT
>NW_008393176.1:0-233 GCF_000622305.1 Nannospalax galili
GTAGAACAGGACGCTCCCACGGCGGTCGGTGGCGAAGCGGCGCGCAGGACCCTGGGGCAGCGCGGGCCTTGCGCGGCCGGGGGAGACGCGGAGCGCCCAAACCAGGGGCCGAAGCGCCGCCATGGTCCGTGGGGCGCCCAGGCTGACCCGGAACAGAAGGAAAGGCCAGGGGCACCTGCTGAGCAGGCCTCCCATGCTTCGGCGTCACAGAGCAGGGAGGACACCGCCTAGAC
>NW_008393177.1:0-233 GCF_000622305.1 Nannospalax galili
TTTTTTTCTTGACTACTCAGTTATTTTTGGGTATAAATTGAAAGCAAAACAAATTCCAACAATTTAACAGAAAATATATAGCTATAAATAGGCAGGCATAATATATTATAGGCAGGTATAATAATGTATCCTAGAATAGGATAAAGATAATTTAACAAGGTGATTTAATTTCACACGTTCAACACTAAAGTAATTTGACCTCACAAATTTTTAGTTGTTATGAGCTTTTTCTT
>NW_008393178.1:0-233 GCF_000622305.1 Nannospalax galili
CCCCTTTCTCAAAATATCATCTAGGGAGACTACTGAGGAGAGAGTTCCCTTTATTGAAATTGGAAAATTGGTAAAACAGCAGTGAGGAGGGAAAGAGTTTCCTTTGCCTAAAGCCATTAGCTTTACAGAAAGCAGCTAAGATCGAGTTGTCAGCCATCACCTTTAGTAGACAAGCATGAAAAGGATGAAGAATGCTTCCAGGGTTGAGAGAGTGTTGAAGCAGCCATTCCTAC
>NW_008393179.1:0-233 GCF_000622305.1 Nannospalax galili
TTAAACTAAAATAAATATTAAAATGGAAATCCAGCTGTGATAATGTGCACTTGTAATCCCAGCACTGTGGAGAAGGAGACAGACGAATCCCTAGAAGATGATGGCCAGCCAGCCTGGCCTACTTTGCAAGTTCCAGATTAATGAGAGACCCCATATCAATAAAAAGTTGGGGGCTGGAGAAGTGGCTCAGCAGTTAAGAGCATGCACTGCTTTTTCCAGAAGACCTGAGTTCA
>NW_008393180.1:0-233 GCF_000622305.1 Nannospalax galili
ATATTTATACATAGTATATATTTGTGTATATTGTATATTTATATATTTGTATATATTTATACAGTGACAAAATTCCCTGTCAATGCATTTCTCAGAAATTGTCCCCATAATTAAGCAGTCCTTTTCTCCTCCTTTTCTCTCTCTTTCTTTCTCCCTCTCTTTCTTTCTTTACTTTCCCTCTCTCCCGCCTGCCCTGCCTCCCTTCCTCACTTCTTTCCGAGAGACTGGGTCTC
>NW_008393181.1:0-233 GCF_000622305.1 Nannospalax galili
AAAACACTGTCCTCAATTAACTTTAAGACCATTCCTCACAGTAAGCCTGGAGGCTTGTCCTATGTGAGTTCAGATTCTGTCAAGTTGGCAATCAACACTAACCATCACAGATTTTAAAAACAGTTACCAACAATTACAAACCCTGGGCTCGGTGTTGACAAGAAGACACATGGTAGGAAGTACAAAAGTCTATGTCTGACTTGCAGGACATTTTTAAGCTAGCTAAGCTAAGA
>NW_008393182.1:0-233 GCF_000622305.1 Nannospalax galili
CTGCCTTTTAACCTCTGTATCTTTTAAGGTTTTTCTTTGTAAAATGTTAAGGCCACAGAGGCCAATAAGGAGAGAAGATAAGGCTCCAGGCAGCTCATTAAACACTTCATATTGACTAATAAGCTGTTTCTCTCAGAGGAGTCCCTGAGTCTGGGACAGCTGGGGTAACTATGCCTGTGGGTTCCCCCTAGTGAGGGTATTTGTTCTGGAGTCAACCACTGTGGGAGGGCTCT
>NW_008393183.1:0-233 GCF_000622305.1 Nannospalax galili
TTGTATTGTAACATTGTGATGGCACCTTGGAGCAATATAATGGCACATAGGGCGACAGTGTTGGCACACTGGAGCACTGTAATGTCACATTGGACGCTTGTGACATAACAGTGGAACATTGTGAAGTCATATTGTAACATTGTCATGGCACCATGGAACACTGTGATTTCACAGTGGAACAATGTGAAGTCATATTGTAACATTATGATGGGACCATGGAACAATGTGATTTC
>NW_008393184.1:0-233 GCF_000622305.1 Nannospalax galili
CAGCAGATTTATTTCATTACGGCCACAGTCATATAACAGGAGAATATAGCTGCCCTAAAACATTGTCTAATTCAAAGGGTGATTCTGTATTTGTTGTTGTTATTTTTTACAGTACTATCCTATTTTCATAGCAGGCTCCAAGTTTTGTCTTTAATCCATTCAAACTTTTATTTCTCACAGTTCTAGAGGTGAGGAATGCAAGGTCAAGGCACATGCATATTCAGTGGATAGTG
>NW_008393185.1:0-233 GCF_000622305.1 Nannospalax galili
ACTAGGGGAAAAACTGTAAGAACAACCTTTGTGGTTTCCTGATTACTAGAAAAGGCTGGCTCCTTCCTAAACCATGATCTGCTTCTGGAAGGCTGCCTCTCTGTGGCATGGAGGAGAGTGTGAGCTTGTGCTCCTCTGAAGAACACCTTGATGGTGATTCAAGAACATCTTAGAAAACCTACAGGATGGGGCTGGAGAGATGGCTCAGTGGTTAAGAACACTGGTTGTTCTTG
>NW_008393186.1:0-233 GCF_000622305.1 Nannospalax galili
GATGACAAGGAAACAGAGTCTTCCAGACAGCTGGGAAGCTACTCATATGAACTCACAGCAATGGATGCAGCACTCCTAAGTACCACATTAGCTCAAGCCAGACAGCATAACATGGGGAAGTGGATAAGAAATCCCAACCTTACCTGAGGAACTACTGGAAACTAGTAACTGATAGGAACGGAAGAGTCAGTGACTCTATCTATCTATTGGGTAGGGGGACTGTAAGGGGAGTG
>NW_008393187.1:0-233 GCF_000622305.1 Nannospalax galili
GATGACAAGGAAACAGAGTCTTCCAGACAGCTGGGAAGCTACTCATATGAAATCACAGCAATGGATGCAGCACTCCTAAGTACCACATAAGCTCAAGCCAGACAGCATAGCATGGGGAAGTGGATAAGAAATCCCAGCCTTACCTGAGGAACTACTGGAAACTAGTAACTGATAGGAACGGGAGAGTCAGTGACTCTATCTATCTATTGGGTAGGGGGACTGTAAGGGGAGTG
>NW_008393188.1:0-233 GCF_000622305.1 Nannospalax galili
CTATCATCTATCAAATACAGAAGGCACTTATCTCCCTTTGGAACAAGGCATATGTTAAGAACCTTGAGTAGAGATTTAATATGCCATGCCCTCTTGTGTGGATTTTGAGTTTCCCACGTTATGTTGGACCATTAAAGAGGATTTCAGGGCTCCATAGTGAGATGGAATATGGCTGACATCTCCCTGGGCAGGAGGGATATTCCAAGCCCATTTAGTTAGAGACGCACTTTTGA
>NW_008393189.1:0-233 GCF_000622305.1 Nannospalax galili
AAAGTCTAATAACCACACATGACTGACACAAATCTATAGCATTGCAGTAGTCACATTTTTATGTTGGGGGTAATAAACAGGTATCTAATTGGCCTTAAAGCCCTCTCAATGGGAGGGAACTCATTTATAACACTGTAAACATAGCCAAATACACATGGCTGGAAAGGTCACAGATCCTAGACAAAACAATCTCTTACATATCCCTAGAGAAATGTAATTTCTTACCATTTGCT
>NW_008393190.1:0-233 GCF_000622305.1 Nannospalax galili
GATCCTGCACCTGGTACTGGGGTCCTTCAGGGAACAGCATTATCAATCAACAAAGGTAGTTCTGTTTTGAGCACTATTTTATTATTTTTTTATTTAATTTTTAATTGTATTTTTAGTTTGCGAAGTCGTAGGTTTCTATGTGGCCTTCTCATATATTTTTAAGTTCTGATAACATTTTCCCGCCATGCATTTTCCCCAGTTATCCATTCAAATGCTGTTTAAGAAGAAAGATC
>NW_008393191.1:0-233 GCF_000622305.1 Nannospalax galili
TAGGTTCATTTTTAGTTTTTTAAGAGTTCTCCACACTGCTTTCCTTATGGGTTGTATGAGTTTGCAATCCCACCGGCAGTGGATGAGTGTTCCCCTTTCTCCACATCTTAGCAAGCATTTGTTCTCTTGATCTTAGCCATTCTGACTGGGGTAAAATGAAATATTAAGGTGGTTTTAATTTGCATTCTCTAATTGCTAATGATATTGAACACTTTTAAAGATGATTCTTAGCC
>NW_008393192.1:0-233 GCF_000622305.1 Nannospalax galili
GTCCTTAGCTACTGGCTTTTTCTTGACACTGATTTTTAATAGCCTTCTCACGTTATCCCCCTGGAGCTCTACTAGCGCTAACAGACGTGAAATGTCGTAATTCACCAATGAGTTTCCTAGTGATGACTTGACTGTCAGCCTGCATGGCCCCACACACAAACTTAGTAGAACTTGTTTATGCAAAAGCCCTGCTACGTTTCCAAAACCTGGAGGTATGGAAAGGCGGTCACACC
>NW_008393193.1:0-233 GCF_000622305.1 Nannospalax galili
CTTTCAGGGCTTAGAGCCTCACCTACATCTCCCCCTCTCTGTTTTTGACCCATCCTTGCCTGCCCACGCCCTCAGTGGCATGAGGAGGTCTCCGGACGTCAGCCCCAGAAGACTATCCGACATCAGCCCCCAGCTCCGGCAGCTCAAGTACTTGGTGGTGGACGAAGGGATCAAGGAGGATCTGAAATGGTCGCGCTCAGTTGAAGATCTCACCAGCGGGCCAGTGGGACTCA
>NW_008393194.1:0-233 GCF_000622305.1 Nannospalax galili
TTTAAAAATCAATATACCTGCCTAAAGGCCTCAAGCCATTTGTTATCACTGTAGTTAACACAAAACTACCTGTTTTTAAACTAAAGCAGCAGTACCATTAAAGTCACTGTCTTATAAAGGGCATTGGTATCACTCACAACTATTTCTACTCATGAAAAAAATTCATTACATGCTAGCTAAATTTCTAAATGCAACGATGTATGCTGACTGCAAAGTCAGTACAGAGATGGCTC
>NW_008393195.1:0-233 GCF_000622305.1 Nannospalax galili
AAAAAAAAGAGACTTTGAAAACTTTCATTTTGACATGATCAGTTGCATTCAATGTTTTTATTTTTTAAAGAAGAAATCCATTATACCATGCATGCCTCCGAAAAGTAAAAATTAAAAGAAGCTTTGATGGGCTGCAACATCAAGGACATGTCAGTAGCAGGTGGGCTGGATATGCGCTTAGCATTTGTTGTTATGGGTGACTCGACATGTCGGGACCTTCAGGTAATTGTCAA
>NW_008393196.1:0-233 GCF_000622305.1 Nannospalax galili
AAATGCTTGGATTAAAGGCATGTGCCACCACACCTGACTGAACTACAATTGTCTTAATAATCAACCTCATTCCCTCTCCATCCATTTCACTTCCAAAGGGCTCAGGAAAAAACTTGGAATAGTGGCAGATATAGAATTTTTGCATAGGCTCATCTGGATGTACAGATCAAGAATGATCTGGCAACAGCTGTAGCTCTGTGCTAAGTTGTACACAGTGAAGTCCACCATTCAGA
>NW_008393197.1:0-233 GCF_000622305.1 Nannospalax galili
CCATTCCTTTTTTTAAGTCTATTTTTATTTTATATGTGTGAATTTTTTTTTTAATTTTATGTGTACAAGTGTATTGCCTGCATGTATGTGACTGCACCCATGTCATGCAGTGCTGGGGAGGTCAGAAGGGGGCTTCAGATTCCCCTAGAACTGGAGTTAAGGATGGCTTGTAGCCACCATGCGGGTGCTGGGAATCGAGCCCGGGTCCTCTGCAAGAGGAGTCAGTGCTCTTA
>NW_008393198.1:0-231 GCF_000622305.1 Nannospalax galili
ATTCCTTTTTTCTTGTTGACTGTAGATGTGATTAGTTGCTTCAAGCTCTTGCTGCCTTGCCTTCCCTACAGTTATGGACTGTAACCATTGTGGAACAGTGGGCTAAAGAAACTCTTTTTTTCCGCTGTTTCCTTGTCATGGTATTTTATCATAGTATAAAACAAAACAAAGATAAGAAACAGAAAACCTTCCTGTCTACCACAGAATTAGGGTTAGGCCTTGGTGGTCAAG
>NW_008393199.1:0-233 GCF_000622305.1 Nannospalax galili
TCCTCTGGCTCTCACAATCTTTCTGCCAGTCTTCTGCAAGGGTCCCTGAGCTTTGGAGGGAGTGACATATGCAGGGCAAACTTTTTTCTTTCATTGTGGTGAGATATTGGACTCCTGGGCCTCCCTATCATTTGTTCTCAAGATGTGGCTGTTGATCCATTTCATTGGTGTCTCCCCTACTGTAAAGACAAATGGAAAGAAGCAGACACATCTAAACAAACATGGGTGCAAAT
>NW_008393200.1:0-233 GCF_000622305.1 Nannospalax galili
TAGAGCCAGGGTTGTGTATAGGGTATTATTAGGTTAAGAGTTAGGATTACGGTTATTGTTATGGTTAGTTTTAAGGCTACAGTTAGGGTTAAAGTTAGCATTAGAAGTAGTGTTAAGGATATTGTTAGTGGTAGGTTTAGTGTTATGCTAGGGCTATGATTGTGTTTATGGTTATGATTAGGTTTAGGGTTAAATTTATGGTTAAGATTAGGTCTAGGGTTTGGTTTAGGTAA
>NW_008393201.1:0-233 GCF_000622305.1 Nannospalax galili
ATTATTTTGTGTTCTTTCCAATTTTTTAATGAAGGCACTTAGAGTTATAAAAACTTCCCTCTAAGGAGTGCTTTAAATGTGTCCCAGAGGTTTTGTTATGTTGTATTATCCTTTTCATTCAGTTACAGGAATTCTTTTGTTTCTTTTTTAATTTGTCCTTTGACCCAGTCATCATTCAGGGCTGTGTTGTTTAATCTCCATGTGTTCATGTATTTCCTAGGGTTTCTTCCAAT
>NW_008393202.1:0-233 GCF_000622305.1 Nannospalax galili
AACACAACACCTTGGACCAGAAATTAGCATGAAATTCCTAGTATGGACACACACACTGTCCTTGGCGCTCATCTCAATTACTACATGAAGAGGACACTTAAACCTTTCGTATTGCTGGATTCTGTGGGTTTTTCATGACCTTTGTCCAAACTATAATTTTTAAAATAAACAAAAGGCAAAACAACAATAGTGAAGAAGGAGGAGGTTCAGAGGCTCAGTAGTTAGACTGCATC
>NW_008393203.1:0-233 GCF_000622305.1 Nannospalax galili
TGTAACACCAACACTGGGGAGACTGAGGCAGAAGGGTCATAAGTTCCGCACAGAAAACTAGCGTTTGTGCTGAACTTGCACGCAGCCTCCTGAGTCTCAATGGGTACAGGTCCCAGGGAACAGCACAGTGCCTTCCAGCCACCTCTCCATCCATGTCCCCACATCAGACTGGAGTTCAGACGCCCAGCAGATTCCACCTTGGTCCTCTGTCCGCTCGGCAGTTGTGCCTGGCA
>NW_008393204.1:0-233 GCF_000622305.1 Nannospalax galili
CAGCTGGGGCTACAGGGAGACCCTGTCTCAAAAAGACAGAATAAAAAGTAAGTAAATAAATATTTAAAAAAGAAAAGTGATCCTTGAAGAGCTAGGCCTGGTGGTCTCTTTTGTAATCTCGGTACTTGGGAGGCTGAGATTAGGAATTCAAAGCCAGCCTTGGCTACATAGCAAGTTCAAGGTCAACCTGAACTACATGAGACCTAGTCTTAAAATGATGGAAAAAAAAAAAA
>NW_008393205.1:0-233 GCF_000622305.1 Nannospalax galili
AGGCTGGCCTTGAACTCACAGAGATCCGCCTGCCTCTGCCTCTAGAGTGCTTCATTTATTTCACGCCTGGCTTCATTTATTTATTTTTATTTTATGTGTATGTGTGTCATGCCTGCATGCATGTCAGTACACCCATGTCATGCAATGCCAGTGGAGGCCCGAAGAGGGCATCAGATTTCCTAGAACTGGAGTTATAGAAGGTTGTTAGCCACCATGTGGGTGCTGGGATTCAA
>NW_008393206.1:0-233 GCF_000622305.1 Nannospalax galili
TAATTTAGGGATGTTTTCTATAATCTGGCTGAAGATCTGCCAAGTGTCATTGACCTGATATTCTTCTCCTTCCTCTGTGCCTATAATTTTTAGGGTTGTTCTTTCCATAGTGTCCCATCACTCCTGCATATTCCATTCCTCGGGTTTTTTCCTCATCCTTGAGTGGTCCAATTTTTCTACTTTCTTCAAATTCTGATATTCTGTTTGTCCTAGTTTGTTTCTCTATCGCTGTG
>NW_008393207.1:0-233 GCF_000622305.1 Nannospalax galili
GTTTCAGTAAAGGAGTCCTATCCAGAGACACACACTCCGCAGTCTTTTATTCTCTAAAACTTGGTCAGTTGTGGCCTTCTGTGTACATTTCACTTATATGTGGAAGCTTCTCTGGAGAGAATTGAGGGATGTATTATTATTCTCTGTACCCCCTGTTCTCCTATGTTCCATGAGCTTTAGAAGTAGAGTTTCTATCATAGATGTGTCACTTAGGGCTGGGCATCTCTCATACA
>NW_008393208.1:0-233 GCF_000622305.1 Nannospalax galili
TGTGTGTGTGTGTGTGTGCGTGTGTGTGTTATGCATGAGTTCATATATGTAAGTGCGAGGGTGAGTGTGTATATACGTGTGTGAACAAACAAGCGTGGAGGTCAGAGGTCTATGTCAGGTATCCTGTATTGAGCTCTTTTTTATTTCTTTTTTCTTTTTCTTTCTCTTTTCTTTGGTCTTTTTATTATTATTATTTTTTTTTGTCTTTTTGAGACAGGATCTCCCTGTAGCCC
>NW_008393209.1:0-233 GCF_000622305.1 Nannospalax galili
GATGTTTTATGTTTCCTTGACTTACGTGGCCATATACATCTTTTAATTCCACATCAATGTTCTGTGCAATTCTCTTCTGGCTTTGGAAATTGATTTCTCTATCTGGTGAGTTACCTTTCAATTCTGTGGGCTTTTGCTTTGTGTATCTGTGAATATGTTTTCTGCCCACATATTTGTGACTCTTTTCATTCCTCCAATGTGTCTTTTACTGTTTCTAATAACATATTTGCTTT
>NW_008393210.1:0-233 GCF_000622305.1 Nannospalax galili
AAGGAGGAAGAGAAGGAAACCCACGGGATATAATAAGGATGAAACCAGGTCTTTATGTGAATAGTCGATCACAAAAGGAGAAACCCAGGAAGCATGTGAAGGATGCAGGCAGAAGATCTAGGGAAAGTGTCTGTTTCCTGCCAATTTCCTGTGAGCCCCGCACTGCTGCAAAACACGGTGGGTACCAGAAGGAGGACAAGCACCACTACAGGACTAGGACATACAGAGCAGAC
>NW_008393211.1:0-233 GCF_000622305.1 Nannospalax galili
CCCCTTTGTCTAAAACCTATAAAAGCCTCCACTCTCCCTTACTCTGGGCTTTCAGCATGGATCCTTTGAGTTGGTGAGGTCTGAGAGTCCGAACTTAAGCCCGAATAAACTATAAACCTTTGCTTTTGCGTTTTGGTGTGTTGGGTCCTCAGTGGTCTCTTTTGGGCCAGTGGATGAGGTACAACACAATTGTTAGGTAAGCAATTAAAGTTTATGAAAATATAGCTATTTAA
>NW_008393212.1:0-233 GCF_000622305.1 Nannospalax galili
TGGTAATCCTGGTGGACAATGCCCATCATGCCATCAGGCATGTAAAAGAATGACGCATTCATGGTTCAAAATACTGGATAATGGTAATTGGTTTGTGCATGTACTGTATGCTTTTTATTGTTATTTTATGGTCCTACCTTTTTTTTTTTTAACTTACTATAAAACAGTATGCAATGCTACACCAGCAGGAACCTCAAATCTTCTGTGCGCTGTGTCTCTTGATCACGCAAGGG
>NW_008393213.1:0-233 GCF_000622305.1 Nannospalax galili
TCCTAGGCTGGGTACAGGCCCATTTCTTGTCTTGGCACCCCAGACACCTGGACCAACCTCTCGGCCCAGAGCCACCACTGCTTACTGATCCTCTGGATCCAGACCAACCCAGTTCCTCCCTACCATCCCCAGGAATCTCTGGGCCTGGTCCCGCCCTCACTTCCTTTTGCTTCCTGGGTTGCACAGCCTCTGGGCGGCCTGGTGCCAGCACCTTTCTTGGTCCCCAGGAGCCC
>NW_008393214.1:0-233 GCF_000622305.1 Nannospalax galili
CAATCTGCCATCACAATGCTCAATGTGCTCCACAATGCTCTAATGTGCCATGACAATGCTTCAATTAGCGATCATAATGTCTCAAATCCCCATTGTGCCATCAAAATGCTCAATGTGCCATCACAATGTTCCATTGTGCCATCACAATGGTCAGTGTGCCATCACAAAGTCCCACTGTGTCACACAGTGCTCCAGTGTGCTATTACAATGTTTCATGTGTCATCTCTGTACTC
>NW_008393215.1:0-233 GCF_000622305.1 Nannospalax galili
GAGTGACTTGGGAGCCTGCCCCTGCCGAAGTGAAAGGTTACAAAGTCACATTCCATCCGACAGGTGATGACAGAAGACTAGGGGAGTTAGTCGTTGGACCATATGACAACACAGTTGTCTTGGAGGAACTTAGGTAGGAAATCTCTATGTTGATGCTAAGTGACTGGATCACTTACCTAAATTAATAGGCCTCAGTTATTGCAGAGGTTAGCAACAGAATTTAGCCTGAACAA
>NW_008393216.1:0-233 GCF_000622305.1 Nannospalax galili
CAGAGCTGTTTTTCCCAGAAGGTGGTGAGGGGAGAGGTCTCTATTGAGAAAAAATAGCCATCATATGGAGAGGATTCTCCAAACAGATTGGTAGGGATTCAGCCCAGATGCTTATTGGAACCCCTCCACTGACTACTAGGTCCCCCTGAATCACTGTTCTCTCTCACCCAATTTCAGTTTTTGCAAAATAAGGGGATGATCTCAAAGGGTATGGCTGACTTTGACCTGACTAT
>NW_008393217.1:0-233 GCF_000622305.1 Nannospalax galili
TATGCCCCACCTATTTTTTAGCTGACTTAATGTTTATCTTAAAAATAAGTACAGGTAGAAATTAGTTATATTTTCAAAAGAATGAAAATGTGTGTGTAAGACAGTTTGAGGTGCAGTTAAGCCCTAATTACAAAATAGTAGAACAAGATAATAGGGAGCAAAACAAAACATAGTAATAAAGTAAGAGTGACCTGAAGATTCATGTCAGCCTCTGAGTCCAGCAAGACCTGGAT
>NW_008393218.1:0-233 GCF_000622305.1 Nannospalax galili
TTCCGTAGGCTGATTCACAGCTTGCTTCCTGTCTGTGTTAGGAGTGGGGCAAGAGGCAGGTTTGCATGTTGGAATCTCAGGCCCATTTCCCGGAGTATGAACAGAACTTCTCTTGACAGTAATGCTACATACTGACCCAGGACAGATGCTCTCGCCACAGTGAGAGGCAAATACCCTTTTTGACCCCACTTCCAAGTCGGCCTGAGGCACTTTTTCGATCTCCTGGGAAGTGT
>NW_008393219.1:0-233 GCF_000622305.1 Nannospalax galili
TAAATAAATTTTTCAACACTGAAAATGAAGATTAAGAAGAAAGTTGATGCTATTTTCAACCACACAAAGCAGAAGCATGGCAACATCTGGGGAGAGAAAACTGGATGAATCTGACAGCTCTCCTGGCCTTATGACCCCCAGTGCCAGACCAGGAAGACCAGTTGAGCACATGAGGATAAGCTACACATAGAAATTGGATCATGTGGAGGACAGATGTATAGGAGTTTTGAACT
>NW_008393220.1:0-233 GCF_000622305.1 Nannospalax galili
CAGTAAATGAGGTTTCCCTTTTCCCTGCATCCAGGCCTGCATTTGCTGTCACTTGTTCTCTTGATCTTAATCATTCAGATTGTGGTAAGATAATATATGAAATTTGCATTTCTGTAATTACTAAGGATGTTGAAAACTCTTTTTATGTATGTTTTTATCTAGATTTTGTGAATTTCATATAATAGATCTTAAATTTAGACCTCTCCCTCATCCATCCTCCTTCAATAGCCCTC
>NW_008393221.1:0-233 GCF_000622305.1 Nannospalax galili
CAGTGACGCCACCCCATGCCCCACTTGGGACTGTGTTGCAATTTCCTAATAGGCTGTTAAAGGCAATTAAAATTTGTTCACTATTGGGTAAGACATCCCTATAGCTGGGACGTAGTAGACAATGCAGAGACTGTTGTGGCGTTCCTAATGGACACAACTCTTGGCTATTTCTGTTGAGTTTTAGGAAGTGTTGTATAACAGTAAGTGAGCAGGTTGGGGTTAGAGCTCTAACC
>NW_008393222.1:0-233 GCF_000622305.1 Nannospalax galili
GGACAGCCTTGTCTGGTTCATGATTTCAATGGGAATACATTCAGTTTTTCTTCATTTAGAATGATGTTGGCTCTAATTATGTTGAAGTATGTTCTCTGCAGCCTAATTCCATCTAGGACTTTGAACATAAATGCATGTTTCATTTTTTCAAAGGGCTTCTCTGCATCCTTTGAGATGACCATGGGAACTTGTGTTTGAGTCCGTTTATATGATTTATGATGTTTATTGACTTA
>NW_008393223.1:0-233 GCF_000622305.1 Nannospalax galili
GGAGCTTGTTTCAGTTAACCTGGCTAGCCAACAAGCCCCTAGAATCTGCCTGACTCTGCCTCCCAGCACTAGGAATACAGACATACATCAGGCTTTTATGTGAGTGTTAGGGGCCAAACTCGAGTTCTCATTCTCATGCAGCCATCTCTACTGAGCTATCTCCCTAGACCCTGACTTTTACCTTTTTTGGTCTTTGTGAGACAGGGTCTCCCTGTAGCCCTAGCTGGCCTGGA
>NW_008393224.1:0-233 GCF_000622305.1 Nannospalax galili
ATCACCAGCACCGTCCTGTTCCCTTGGGATCTCCAGGCCTGCAGCTGTGGAGGTGGAATCACAAGTCTCAGAAGGGCAAGAATGGAACAGACATAGCCCACTAGGCACTGTCCCCTGTGCTCTGGGTAAAGGAGGCATGAAGTGTGCAGAGGCTACAAACGGAAAGAGATGCACCCTGCCCTTCTCGCTTGGCTGTACTGGGAACTGTTGCCATGGAGGACCGGACGCCCCCC
>NW_008393225.1:0-233 GCF_000622305.1 Nannospalax galili
AAAATACTATGAACAATTTCATGCTTTAATTGTATGACCTTGAAGTGTATATTTTTAGAAACACAAATTTATAAGCCATGTCAAGGTGAAAATTGAAGATAGCAATTACGTTTAAAACTACAAAGTAATTAATACAACTTAGTTCAATAAAGAGAAAAAAAATTAGAGCCACATAACTTCACCACTGAATTCCATGACTAAATGTATGTGGAATTAGTATCAACTCTTCCCAA
>NW_008393226.1:0-233 GCF_000622305.1 Nannospalax galili
ATTCTTTAAAATAATCACTCATGGGAATTTTACAACTAACAATTTAGAATCATTAGTCATAAACCAAAACTACTTTTTAACTCAAATAGAATTTCCATCCCCTAATCCTAAGCATGAACATCTTTTATTACTGATTTCATAAATGTTGCCTTAAGAATCAATAATTTAATTACCTAAACAATGAAAAATTTACAGTAGATTTGTTTAAAACAGGGAACTCTGAATCTAGTAAG
>NW_008393227.1:0-233 GCF_000622305.1 Nannospalax galili
TGAAAAGACCAAATTTATGCATCATAGGCACAGAGAAAGCTGGAAAGTCTCAGGTCAGTGGCACTGACAGAACTTCAACAGGATTATACAAGGGAGCTGCTGCAAATGAAGGAGCGACACAGCCACATAGATATGAGAAACTCACAGAGCACCGAATAGACGGGACCAGAGGAGAAACACCACACAGCACATCAGGGTAAAAGCACTAAATGTACAGAACAAGGAGAGAATAC
>NW_008393228.1:0-233 GCF_000622305.1 Nannospalax galili
CTCTGACGTGCACATGTTCGTGTCACCTGCCCCCTCTGAAGTGCACATGGTCATCTCACCTGCCTGTTCTGACATGCAGATGTTCGTGTCACCTAGCCCCTCTGACGTAAACATGGTCATGTCACCTGCCCTCTTATTCATGCACATGGTCGTGTAACCTGCCCTCCCTGACATGCACATGTTCGTGTCACCTTCCCTCTTAGTCATGCACATGGTCGTGTCACCTGCCCTCT
>NW_008393229.1:0-233 GCF_000622305.1 Nannospalax galili
TTTAAGCAAAGACTTGTGGCTTGTGTAGCTGGCTAAAAACATTTAGAAAGAAAACAGTTTATTCTTGAATTCTACATAGAGTCAAATCATGGCTATCAAGAATACTGAGAATATTTCAGTACAAATTCAGTAAACACAAGGCTTTAGGTATTGTTCACAATTTGTAATAACAAGTAAGAAATATTACAAAAAACTAATAAAAAATTAAAAAGTACTGAAATAATTAGAAAAAA
>NW_008393230.1:0-233 GCF_000622305.1 Nannospalax galili
TTACATGGAGTCTCTTTGTATTCTCTTATTCTTGATACACTTACAGGTGTTGGCTCCAGTTACCTAACCCTGCACTAGGCTAAGGACGCAGAGGGCTTCTCCTATCCCCGCTGCACTTGTTGGTTCCCTGAGTCAGGTAGGCCTTGGGTCTGCCTCCTGACTGTAGCCACACCTGTCATCTCCCCATTGACCACACCAGGTTGCTGGGGGAGAACTTGATGGGAAAACCTGCT
>NW_008393231.1:0-233 GCF_000622305.1 Nannospalax galili
CATAGTGATGTCACAATGGAGCATTGTGAAGTCATATTTTAAAAGTGTGATGGCGAATTGGAGCAATAGAATGGCACATGGGGAGATAGTGTTGTCACATTGCAGTATTGTGATGTCACATTATGAAGTCATATTGTTACTTTGTGATGGCACGTTGGAGCCATATAATGCCACATGGGGAAACAGTGTTGGCACATTGGAGCATTGTAATGTTACAATGGAACATTGTGAAG
>NW_008393232.1:0-233 GCF_000622305.1 Nannospalax galili
AGGTTATCAAGTCTGTGAAAGGTATGGTACCTCCATTTCCCTAAGACACAGTGAATAATAAACAGGATATTTAAGCACAAAGGAAATAAAGAATAGCATATGGAGACACTAAGCTGGTAGGGGGCAGGGGGATCAGAGAACCATCTGACTAGGCTGTTTAGGAATTCCCTAAATGACCCATGTGGACAAAAAGTCTGCTCTAAGAAATAAGAACAGCAGGTACTCACTGAGAC
>NW_008393233.1:0-233 GCF_000622305.1 Nannospalax galili
AATGGAACATTGAGAAGTCATAATGTAACATTGTGATGGCACATTGGAGCATTGGGATGGCACATTGGACCACTGTCATGGCATCATGGAGCATTGTGATGTTACAATGGAACACTGTAAAGTAATGCTGTAACATTGTGATGGCTTATTGGAGCAATATAATGTCACATTGGAGCAAATAATGCACATGGGGCGATAGTGTTGGCACATTGGAGCATTGTGATATCACATTG
>NW_008393234.1:0-233 GCF_000622305.1 Nannospalax galili
GCTTGTCCCAGGATCCCCAAGATCCCCACAGGACCCCAGAGCATTAAGCCTCGTCCAGCCAGTAACTGTCTTTGTCCTCTTGTTTGTGTGTGTTGCACACTCTTGGTTTTTGGCCCCCATTACCTTGTTAGCCTGTTGGCAATCTAGACGGATGCACTGGAAGACCCCAGGCCATGGGACTTGGGAGACATCCTGGACCCAACTGATAGGGATTGGATCCCATTTGTAACTTT
>NW_008393235.1:0-233 GCF_000622305.1 Nannospalax galili
CTGACATGCTTGGATTTACATTGGTCATTTTGCTATTGCTTTGCATGTTTTCTGTCTTTCTTGTTTCTGTCTTGCCATACTGTTTATAGTTGCTGTTGCTTTATGTTTCTATGATATAAGAAATATTTGGATTTTGTCTCCAGTTCCCAATATAGAGCTCCTCAAAATCCTTGAAGTTAACATACTAAGAGAATCTTCTATCTTGGTATTTAGTCCCTGACCCTGGTTCCTGA
>NW_008393236.1:0-233 GCF_000622305.1 Nannospalax galili
ATAAAAGCTTGCCTCACGGCAGGACAGTATCTAGACTGGAAGTCCATATATCAAGACTTATGTATGACACAGGCAAAGCGGAACGCCAATAATCAGCGACCGCATTGGACTTATGACATGCTCACGGGGCAGGGCCAATTTGTTAATAATCAGAATGGGTACCCTGTCGAAGTCTATCAGCAGATCAATGACGCTGCGGTGAAGGCCTGGAAAAGCCTCCCCAACAAGGGCCA
>NW_008393237.1:0-233 GCF_000622305.1 Nannospalax galili
CACCACCATGCCCAGTTGATAAGTTGCTGGGGACAGAACTCAAGGTTCAAGCATGCCAGGCGGGCAGTCTACCAAGTGAACCACATCTTCAGCCCCATCATTAGCAAATCTTTTTTGTTTTCAAACAGGGTCTCACTCTATAGCCCTGGCTGACCTGGAACTCTCTATGTAGACCAGGCTGGCCTCAAAATCACAGAGGTTCATCTGCCTCCTGTGTTCCGGGATTTAGCATA
>NW_008393238.1:0-233 GCF_000622305.1 Nannospalax galili
ATGGTGGTGTCACCTGCCCCCTCTGACATTCTGATGGTCGTGTCAGCTGCCCACTACGACGTGCACATGGTCATGTCACCTACTCCCTCGGCACCCCAGATGGTCATGTCAGCTGCCCTCTCTGATGTGCAGATGGTGGTGTCACATGCCCCCTCTGACGGGAAGATGGTCGTATCACCTGCCAACTGACGTGCAGATCGTTGTGCCACATGCCCCTCTGACGTGCAGATGTT
>NW_008393239.1:0-233 GCF_000622305.1 Nannospalax galili
TCTTGTTTCTTGTCTAGATCAAAGCAAAGAGCCACAGAGTGTGAAGAGAGGGGAGACTGTAGCCAATTAAGTAGGTTTGAGTGGATGAAAGAGAGGCCCAGGTGAGAGGACCTAAGTAAAGAGGGATAAAAATCTGAAAATGGTTTTGCTATGGTCTGTTTCACTAGAAAGAGATTCTGATAATTTAATTTATAGGACTTTCATCAAGCTCTGTCCTGTGGTCAGTGTCAAAT
>NW_008393240.1:0-233 GCF_000622305.1 Nannospalax galili
AGCCACGCAGCTAGGGGAATCTTTGATTGCTTGCTTATAAGTTTTTCCTAGCTTTAACAGTTCCAGTGTGGAGTGTTTCCTAGCTACAGCACTGTTAGCTTTTTTTTTTTTTTTTTGTATCAACAGTTGATTCTGAGAGGCAGCTTTAGCGCTACTTTTAATTTTAGGTCATCTCCTTTTTCACTATTATCTGTCTTTTCCTCTGAGTCCTTGGCCCTTACACAAGTTAAAAT
>NW_008393241.1:0-233 GCF_000622305.1 Nannospalax galili
ACGGTGCTCAATGTCCCCTCACAATCCCCCAATGTGACATCACAATGTGCCCTTGTGCCATCACATTGTTCATTGTGCCATCACAATGCACCATTGTGTCACTACAACGATCCATTTTTTCATCAATAAGCGAACACAGTGCTCAGTGTCTCCTCACAATTCCCCAATGTGACACCAAAATTCTACAATGTGACATCTCAACACTAAAATGTGACATCACAATGCTTCAATGT
>NW_008393242.1:0-233 GCF_000622305.1 Nannospalax galili
TTTACAAAGAACCTTTCAGTTTATCAATATTATCATTGTGTTTTATTTAATCATATTAAATGAGCTGTAGCATAATGATCATTTGAAATATGAGAACTGGGTTAATTCTCAGCAGAATTAGTGGACAATAGGCCAACATCCCATTATCTGTCTATCTGTCTGTCTATCTATCTATCTATCAGCTGTCTGTCATCTATCTATCGTGTGTCTACCTATATATCCACCCCATTTTA
>NW_008393243.1:0-233 GCF_000622305.1 Nannospalax galili
AGTGCTCTTAACCACTGAGCCATCTCTCCAGCCCTATTGTCAGCTTTTTAATAGGGGAAAACACAGATTTATATTTTAGGAAGATGATGCTGGCTGCATTGAGGAACATGGGTTATAGAAACCGACTCTACCAGAGACAGTTACTAGGGTACTGCAACATTCAGCAAGGGAGTGATGAATCTGACCTAGGTTAATAATAGTGAGGCTAAAGAGAGAGGGACTGTCTCAAAAAA
>NW_008393244.1:0-233 GCF_000622305.1 Nannospalax galili
CTTTAATCTGCCAACACCATAGGTCCATGTGCTAGTATATTGCTCCAATACCCCAACATTGTTACAATATGACTTTTAAATGTTCCCTTGTGACATCACAATGCTCCAATATGCCAACACTATGGACCCACATAACAATATATTGGCCCAATTTGTCATCACAATGTTGCAATATAACTTCACAATGTAACATTTTGACAGCCCACTGCTCCATTTTGCCATCACAATGTTAC
>NW_008393245.1:0-233 GCF_000622305.1 Nannospalax galili
ACTTGCATTACTGGCACGAAGTTCATTTACTTTTCCTTCTTGAATGGTTTGCGGAAAAGAAAAATATCCAAAGAAGCCTAGTATTAGTCTAATACTGCACGCACCAATAATCACATAAAGGTCCTGGTTACTGAGCCGAAGCTCAGTAGTTAGCCCTGAACTAATATCAAAATTGAAATGGATTCTGGTGTGCATTTGCGGCAAGCTCATATTTCTACTTTGGCAGTCACCTA
>NW_008393246.1:0-233 GCF_000622305.1 Nannospalax galili
AACTTGGGGAGGAAAGGGTTTATTTCATCTTGCAGGTCACAGTCCCTCACAGATGAAAGCCATGGAAGGAATTCAAGGTAGGAACTTGGAGGCAGGAGCTGAAGCAAAGACCACAGGAATACTGCTTACTGGCCTGCTCTCCCTGGCTTGCCCAGTTAGCCCACCTGCCTAAGGATGGCACCACCCATAGTGGGTTGGGCCCTCCTTCATCAATTAGCAATCAAAAAAAAAAA
>NW_008393247.1:0-233 GCF_000622305.1 Nannospalax galili
CCTATACCAGTGCCTCTGTGAAAATCAGAGGTGGCTGAGTAGGATGGAGCTTAAGGTATCAGTGACAGACTGGTCATGGGACTGCACAACAGGCAGGGAGCTGGAATCAGTGATTGGATGTCCTTTCTGAATATACTTAGACCACTGCTTCTTTTAATCTCTGTGTGATTAAAAAGTCTTCATGACTCAAGATAGCACTGTTCTCTGCTGTGTAACCACAAGTGTGTTATAAT
>NW_008393248.1:0-233 GCF_000622305.1 Nannospalax galili
TTTTTGCAGTAGATGGTGATTAATATGGAGACCAACAACTGGTCAGTGTGCGGAGAATGAGACTGTAGAGCACTTAGCTCTAAATGGGGCATCTATAACGTACTCTCTGCCTTTAAGATTTAGGGATCATCAGGGAAGAGAGGGCAGAAAGATTGTAAGAGCCAGAGGGAGTAGGCATCTATAGCAAAACAGTATTTTCCAGACATGACAGCATAATTGCACTCATGAGTTCA
>NW_008393249.1:0-233 GCF_000622305.1 Nannospalax galili
ATATGAATTAGACATGAGTGTTGTGCTCTCTTGATGGATAGAAGCCAATGGCACAGAGAGAAAATGGCTTGCCCAGGATGCAGTAAGTGAGAAAGCAAACGGAAAAACTCCCAGAGCCTCTCCAGGGGGGTTCCAGGATGGGTCAGGCAGAGAGGCACATGTTTACTGGTCCATTTGATCTATCATTCAAGCCACATTCGCTGACTGAAGTTGAAGAGCATCAAAGCTGCTTG
>NW_008393250.1:0-233 GCF_000622305.1 Nannospalax galili
CGCCCAGCCCAACCCAACCCTGGACCTGCACCAGCTGTCTATTCAGCGATAGGGGAGGTGTGAGATGCAGCTTAACTAACGGACACAAAGCTGTCGAGTAAGCATGTTAAATCACCGGTGTCTTGGACTGGCAAGACGTCTCAGAGGGTAAAGGCGTCTACAGCCAAGGTGCACGACCTAGGTTCTGTCCCCAGGACTCACATGGTAGAGGGAACCAACCCTTCCTAAGTCGT
>NW_008393251.1:0-233 GCF_000622305.1 Nannospalax galili
ATTCTGTTTGAGCAGGTGAGCAGAGAGGTGCCAGGACTCCACAGCCAGCTTTACTTTGTTCAGTTATAGTTACTGTCAAATGTGAAGCAAAATTACTAAACACAACATGCAGGAAGAAATAATTGATATGTGTTATATTTGCTTTGCATATAGACTTTCTCTTACAATTTGTTTACTGCTTAAAGCAGCCTTGCCAAAGAGTGGTGATTTGCCTTCGGGAAATACGAACATGG
>NW_008393252.1:0-233 GCF_000622305.1 Nannospalax galili
CTGGCAGTAAGACCTTATTGCTGAAGGTACTACGTGTATGAGTTGGAAAGCAAACAAGGAGAAACCAAGCTAGTAGTGACCTCTACTCTACTGGCTAGCTTCTGTAGTGCTTGAAGGTGCTATGCATGCTACTGGAAGAGACAACTACTCATCAACCTTGCTGAGCTGTGAAACCTCCAAGCTACAACAACTTGCTCTGGCAAAATACGCCCATTGGTGCAATAGTAGCAGGA
>NW_008393253.1:0-233 GCF_000622305.1 Nannospalax galili
CCTCTCAGATGCAAAACTTTCCTTAAGCCTTATGAATTCTCAAAATTCCAGTTCTGGCTGATGAGAGCCCTTTTAATGTGCTCCTATTTCCTTTGCACTTACCTCTTTGATTTATGAACATCTTTATTTAAGCATCCTGCACATTCCAAACCCTGAAGCCAGACATTTCTATAAGTAAGACATTCTTAAAAGATGCCTTATTTCTGTACTCTGTGTACTGGTAAATTGGACAG
>NW_008393254.1:0-233 GCF_000622305.1 Nannospalax galili
TATTTATCAGAGTGTGAGTCCACCTCTGAAACTGGAACATGACACTAGTACGCAAAAACAAATACATATGTAAAGAAACTAAAAGAGGAGATGGGAAAAAAATTTAGACTTCCATGTACTAAAATTTTATTGGTCTTTTTTGAGACAGAGCCTCCCTGTAGCCCCAGCTGGCCTGAAACTCGCTGTGTAGACCAGACCGGCCTTGAACTCACAGAGATCCACTTGCCTCTGCC
>NW_008393255.1:0-233 GCF_000622305.1 Nannospalax galili
TGGTCGTGTCACCTGCCCTCTATGATGTACACATGTTCGTGTCACCTGCTCTGTCTGCCATAAAGATGGTTGTGTCACCTGCCCCCTCTGATATATGGATTGTCGTGTTACCTGCCCCCTCTGATATGCAGATTGTCGTGTCGCCTGCTTCTCTGATGTGCACATGGTCGTTTCACCTGCCCGCTCTGATGTGCACTTGGTCATGTCACCTGCTCTCTTTGACGTGCACAAGG
>NW_008393256.1:0-233 GCF_000622305.1 Nannospalax galili
AAAAATAGGCTTCCCTATCATACACAAGGCCCTAGGCACTGAAAAAAAACAAACTCCCCTCCCAGCCTTATATGCCCAGACAGTAGGCCTCTGGATTGTAAAGGTTTTTATGTTTGTTTCTTTTCTCTCTCTCTCTTTTTTTTTTTTGGAAAGAGGGGGGAGGAGGGGCAAGGTTGGCCTGAAACTCAACTCAGAGCTGAGGATGACCTTGAACTTCTGACCCTCCTGCCTCT
>NW_008393257.1:0-233 GCF_000622305.1 Nannospalax galili
CAGAGGTAGGAGGATCTCTGAGATCAAGGATAGGTTGATCTATGTAATGAGATCCAGATAAGCTGGGGCTACTACAGGGAGACAAGTCTTAAAAATGAAACAAAAAACAACAAACAAAACAACAACACAATCATGCATGTTTTGTGAGCATATTTTTTTCTATTTGTTTTTTTAATTTTTGAGATAGTGTCTCACTATGTAGTTTAGGGTGGTCTCAAATTCATGACTATATT
>NW_008393258.1:0-233 GCF_000622305.1 Nannospalax galili
ATCTGTATGTCATAGTATTAGTTGAAATCTTTAAAAAATATGACAGAATGATCTATAGAAAAAATACCTTGATGTCTGTTGATTGTTGGTCTCCCTGAAGTGACTATGCAAAATCTGTGTTATTTCTGACATTTTCTCCTTTTTCAGACCTTAGAGTTTATGGATCCTTTTCATCCTTATCGATCCATTGACACTCTGAAACAGTTCCTCCAGTATGATAGGAAGGTTCTGCG
>NW_008393259.1:0-233 GCF_000622305.1 Nannospalax galili
TGGAACATCCACGTATAATGAATAACAATGTTATCAGCACTAGATTCATCAAACTACACAATGGAATTTAATATTACTCAGACACATAAATTTGGGCCAGTTTTTATAGTAAACACTCTTGGTGCCCTGTTCTGACCATCTTGGTTCTCAGCACTCTGGACATACCGAAAGTTGTCTGTTGTGAGCATATTTTCCTCTCTGCCTAAGTATTTTTTATGACTGTTGGAGGTTAC
>NW_008393260.1:0-233 GCF_000622305.1 Nannospalax galili
AGAAGCTGTGCGCAGTCCTGAAGAACACAAGTCCAGATAATGGGGGGACACAGGAAGACCTGAGCTCCTCTACAGAAAGAAAACTGTCAGCAGAAGTTCCTTTCTTTTTTTGCTTCTACATAGGGGAGAACAGTAGTACAGGGGTACGTGTTCTGTGCACACAGACACCAGAAAACTAAACAAAGCGTGGTGAGTCCTTTCTTTTTAAGGAGGTATTATTTTTAATGATGTGT
>NW_008393261.1:0-233 GCF_000622305.1 Nannospalax galili
ATTTTAAAAAGAGATTAAAAGTAGTTACCTTATAACAGGATGGACATAGCCCCTAATAGACACAAATAGACTAGCAAAGTAAAAGCCCAATGCCCTGAATGGACTCCCTATTCTGAAGCTCATGATCTGGGGTTCTATAAACTCTCAAATAATACTGGTCATTGCCCCTGGTCTCAGTTACCCAGTTGGTAAAATGCTTGCCGCTCACGCACAAAGCCTGGAGTTTCATTCCG
>NW_008393262.1:0-233 GCF_000622305.1 Nannospalax galili
TTGTTGTTGTTGTTGTTTTTGACAGGGTCTCTCATTGGGACCTGGAATTCAATTAGACTAGGCTGCCTGGGCAGCAAGCCCTAGGGAATCTACCTGTTTCTTCCTCCTGGGCACAGGATTAAAAGTGTGTGTCAATCACAGCCATTGTTTTACATGGGTGGTGGGAATTGGGGATTGAACTCGGGCCTTATGCTTGCATGACTGAGTGATCACCTCATCCCGAAGTATTTTTT
>NW_008393263.1:0-233 GCF_000622305.1 Nannospalax galili
TAAAATCCAGAATAAAGTGGGAATTGCCATCCCGTGTCTGGTCTCGGGTTCAAGTCCCAAGCAGGAAAGTCCAGGTTCGAGTCTCGGCACCTAGGGTCTGAGTGTCTCGGCCCTGGGGAGGAAGCCTGATCGGCAGAAACCTGGCACTAGAAGAAGAGGAGTTCGAGCTCGTTACCTTGAGACAGTCCGAGTGGACGCCTTTTGGGAGAATCACGAGGAGTCTCGGGGATCCT
>NW_008393264.1:0-233 GCF_000622305.1 Nannospalax galili
TTGAATACATTTGAAAAAACGTTTTTCTCCCCCTTCAGCAAAAATTATTTCTTTTACAGGGTGAATATAAGGAAAGAAGACAATATACTGAATAACATCTTTAGAATTGTTATTACAGAGTCACTGAATGACAAGACTGATTGATTCAGCAACATAAAGAAAGACAAGAGGGTCCTGCAGACATGATTCAATGGTTCAGAGCACTGGCTGTTCTTACAGAGTACTCAGGTTCA
>NW_008393265.1:0-233 GCF_000622305.1 Nannospalax galili
GGAAAATGGCTGTAACCATTTCTCCTTCCTCTTGGGTCTATGACATTTCCAGCTATAGGTATTTAGCTAGGTTTACAGTACAAGGCATGAATTCCTTCCTGTTGAGTGAGCCTTAAGTCCAGTCAGATAACTGTTGGTTACCACCACAAGAATGTAAAAGATGTTAAAAGGATATAGGAATAAAAATATTTTCCAAAATAGAAAAAATGAGAAAGCCTAAGCAAGTGATGAAG
>NW_008393266.1:0-233 GCF_000622305.1 Nannospalax galili
AGATTCAGCTGAATAATATTTATAATATCTTAGATATAAGGTGTACTGTTTATGATTACTCCTAGCAACTACTATAATTCATTATTTCTTCATAGAAACCAAGCTATTAGTGCTGAGAAACTCCAGTGCCCATAAACTGAAATGGGACTCTTTAGTTATGTTTCCAAGATAGCCAATTAATTAGGGAAGCATAGCCTGTCAACTCTGACCACAGAAGCAGAGAGCAGGGAAGC
>NW_008393267.1:0-233 GCF_000622305.1 Nannospalax galili
GATTTGTCATAGTCAGTGTCTGTGATCAAGTCTTCTATCTCACAGTTTGCTGCTTGCAGGATTCTTAACTTTGGTTAAGACTGGGTTCAGATTCCAGCTCCATCACCAGCTCTGGAGGCCTTGGTCAAGTTACTTGGTTAAGTCTCGTTTTGCTCATTTATAAAATAGGAAAAGCAATACCTACCGACTCTTTGAATGTTTTTAGAGTGTGATACTTGCTTGTTAAAGGTGAG
>NW_008393268.1:0-233 GCF_000622305.1 Nannospalax galili
CTTCAATGTGCCTTCACAATATCACAGTATGACTTCAAAATGTTCCATTGTACCATCACAATGCTCATTGCAACATCACAATGTGTTGATGTGCCAACACTAGGCCCCATGTGCCATTTTATTTCTCCAATGTGCCATCTTAACATTACATATGATTTGACAATATTCTATTGTGCCATCAGAATGCTCATTGTGCCATCAGAATGTGCCCTTCTTTCATTTCAATGATCCAT
>NW_008393269.1:0-233 GCF_000622305.1 Nannospalax galili
CCTTAGTTATTGGAACTTAGTTCTCCCCTGGTGTGATGGTTTATACTGTCAGCTTGACAGATCTGGAATCACCAGGAACAGAAGCTTCTGGGCACACCTATGACGGATTATCTAGATTGGGTTAGTCTGTAGGCCTGCCTGTGAAGGATCATCTTCATTACCTTAACTGAGGTGAGAAGATTTATCCTAAATGTGGGTGGCACCATTCCCAGGGCTGAGGTCATGGCACTGCA
>NW_008393270.1:0-233 GCF_000622305.1 Nannospalax galili
GCAGTTGGTGATGGTGGCCTTGGCGGCTTATGCTCGGTGCTTGGGTCTGGTCTTCTGGGACTGTGAAGTGGGCACAGGGTGAGGTGCTCCTGGTGCTGCTGATACCTCTGCCACTATTGCCACCCCGCCTCCCAGCTCTGCCCCAGGGACCCATCACTCTGCGGATTTTGTTACTCCATTTCGTTGCTCCATCTCCAACCAACAAAAAGCCTCAGTTCCGGGTCCCATCTCTT
>NW_008393271.1:0-233 GCF_000622305.1 Nannospalax galili
TTGGGTGTTTAACAGACATACTTTGAGGTCTATAATAATTCAGTCAGAGGGTCATTAAGGACACTTTTTTCTCCTTGCTCTCCTAGGTTGACTAGTTCCAGGGGACTGTGGGCATCTCTCAGAATGTCCTGTGATGGTGGTGGGTCATCTGTTCTCTTGAATGAGGAAGCTGAGGAGACCCCACCAGACGGACTTGAACCAGTGTCCTGTCTGTAGGGTGGAGGGTCAACACA
>NW_008393272.1:0-233 GCF_000622305.1 Nannospalax galili
AGAAATGGCTGACACCTAGAAGATCATTGTCTTGATGGATGGAAATAAAATGGTATTTTTAGCCACAGTTTTGAAAAAAATCCAGTTTTGATCTGTTCAAACGAAGCTAGGCTAGTCCACATATGCAATGGATTTAAACTGCTTGTGTCTGAATTCACAATAAAAGAAGGATCTGCATTGTGGAAAATGAATAATCTCTAACATGAAAGATTGTAAATGCTTGACTATTCTCT
>NW_008393273.1:0-233 GCF_000622305.1 Nannospalax galili
TGTAACTGTGTAGGTCAAGGTCGCTGATGATCCTTGGTTAACAAAAAGTCACGGCCTGCATGACCTTCATCACTGTGCCTCTGGGACAGTAGTTGTGAGGTTGGAGAGGGACCTCCAGTTATCACGGATGGAAGATTGCCTCTTGATTTCTGCTGTTGTGCCCCTGGGGGAAGGTACCGGCTGGCTAGACTTAGAATGTCAAAATAGATCTTTCTGCACTGCTCAAAGGGACC
>NW_008393274.1:0-233 GCF_000622305.1 Nannospalax galili
CCTAAACTGGCAGTGAAACTTAGCAGTTATGCACATGGCACTGGCTTTAGAAGTATGAAAGATCTCAGAGTGAGGGAATCATGGAATTTTTCTCTGCAGTTTTGGAGAGCTGTTGAGGCCCAGTAGCCTGCAGTAGGGGAATCCCTGTGTAAGGCACTAACATGACAGGTCAAGAGGTCCTGAGAGACCATTCTATGAGGCTGTGACTGTGAAACTTGGGTTGCAGTGGAAAC
>NW_008393275.1:0-233 GCF_000622305.1 Nannospalax galili
TCCATGCACTGACTCTCCTTGCTCTACCGCGGCCCCAATAGCCTGCTGTAGTGGGGATTGCATAGTTTTGAGGGGATATCAAACTCCTGACGGGGGCTCCTGAACCATGTGAATCATGGGAGGCGCAACAACCTTCATTGGCATTGGAGGAGGAGTATCTAATCCTGCTATAATAGAGGGTGTTGGGGTGCTCCTAATTCTTTTCTCTTTGTTATTTAACATTTCCTTCTTCA
>NW_008393276.1:0-233 GCF_000622305.1 Nannospalax galili
GATCTCTGAGGCACCAAAACTTGGTGTTATTTCCTGGCCACGCTAAAGAAGCTGAATTCCTCACGTCCTGTCGATTTGATTCGGTTAATTGTTGTGCCCTCATCACTGATAATGGGAGCCTGCCAGAGAATTGGTCCTGCATCCTGTGCTGTCTTCAGAGCAAGTTTTTGTAGACAGAACTGATTGTCCTGCGATGCTGTCCTGTGATACCACGCTGCAGCCTCATTGGGGTC
>NW_008393277.1:0-233 GCF_000622305.1 Nannospalax galili
TCTTTCTTTCTTTCTTTCTTTCTTCTTATTTTTGTTTTTATTCTATGTGTATGATTGTATTGCCTATGTGTGTGTAAGTGCACCTGTGTCGTGCAATGCCATGGAGGTCAGGAGAAGGTGCTGAATCGCCTGGAATTGGAAGTATGGATGGCTGTAAGCAGCAATATGGGTACTGGGAATCTAACCCAGGTCCTCTGCAAGAACAGCCAGTGCTCTTAACTGCTGAGCCACCT
>NW_008393278.1:0-233 GCF_000622305.1 Nannospalax galili
CTGAGGTTAGAATTTCTTACTTGGTTGTCAACCAAATCATTATGTAATCACAGTAGACAAGGATTCTGGGTGGGGACCTTTCTCCACGACCATTTCACATGACTCAATTGCAAAGCTTGAATGAACTAGATCATGAAACTAAATCAGACAGCTTAGTATTTGTTTCCAATGCACACAATTTCCCTATAGACAATTCCTTTGGAATGAAGGAACTGCAGGCCAAGGATGATTTC
>NW_008393279.1:0-233 GCF_000622305.1 Nannospalax galili
CTGGAGTTATGGACGGTTGTTAGCTGCCTTGTGGGTGCTGGGATTTGAACCCGGGTCTTCTACAAGAAAAGCTAATGTTCTTAACCGCTGAGCCATCACTCCATCCCCCTTTCAAATATCTTAAAACTCAAATTTTTCACTCTCCTAGCTGCTACACTTATATCATATTATCCCCTCTTTTATTTGGTGCTGTATTGACATTTATCAGTAACCCATAAGTTCCTTCTTATTCT
>NW_008393280.1:0-233 GCF_000622305.1 Nannospalax galili
TCAAAATAGATGCTATCATAGTGAGAAGCTCTGAAAGGGAATGGGGCTAAAACAGGATGGCCCTAAAATAAAACCCAGAACCTAAAACTGTAAATGATCCTGAAGCAGAAGAAAAGAGGAGACATCCAAAGAAATGCTCTTTCTGCTGATTAGCACGTTTTAAGAGGAAACACACAGTGATGGAAGGAGGGGGTACCAAATCAAGAACGCATGTAGAGAAACTCACCAACTTC
>NW_008393281.1:0-233 GCF_000622305.1 Nannospalax galili
TATCTTGGACCATCTCCATCTAGGCAGTTATGGAGAAGTCCTCATCCAAGCTGGGGTGAGAATTTTTCTTGATGTGGCTCCTTTGCTAACCTAAAGCTCTGTAAGGAAGTGCTATAAACTCACTGCTCCACACATGTATGAATGTATTTGTGCTATAAAGCTTGATGCTCTAAGCAATAACAGCCATCATCTTCATCAGAGCCACCATGACTACTTACAAGAGACCAGCAAGA
>NW_008393282.1:0-233 GCF_000622305.1 Nannospalax galili
CAACCTAAATGTCCCTCAACTGACAAATGATTAATGAAAATGTGGTACATCCAGTCAATGGAGTTCTACTCGGCAGTAAGAAAAGATGAAATTTGCAGGTAAATGAATGGAGCTAGAGAGTATTACATTAAGTGAAGTAACACAAACACAGAAAAGCAAGTGATGTGTGTTCTCCCTCATTTGTGGATTATGGCACTAATCCCTTATATGTGAGTACATAAATTCTAATGTGA
>NW_008393283.1:0-233 GCF_000622305.1 Nannospalax galili
ACTGGAAAAATTCCAGAAGGACTTAAATGTTTCTCATTAAAAGCATTATAGGTAACTTATTAGGCATTTAACTAATTGTAATACTGCCCAACACAATGCCACGCAATTAAGATGCTGTTTCTTCTCCTGTGATTAGCTGGCAAAACTTTCCCATATGCATATGCCCAATTAAGCATATACACTTGGGATGAACCATTTGCTCCCCTGATAATCACTCTCTCTGGTGTGATGTA
>NW_008393284.1:0-233 GCF_000622305.1 Nannospalax galili
CCAGAAAAACTCTGATGTATTTTACAGACCTAGAAAAAACAATATAAGAATATATATGGAATCACAAAAGACCATGAACAGCCAAAGCAAGCCTAAGGAGTAAGAAGACAGCTGGAGGAATCAGAATACTCAACCTCAAATTACACTACTGAGCTATAGTGATAGACAACCTTGCAGTGGTATAAAAACAGACAGGTAGACCAGTGGGACAGAGTTGAGGAGCTGGAAACAAA
>NW_008393285.1:0-233 GCF_000622305.1 Nannospalax galili
GGGGCAGATGTGGGGTGTGCAGGTGGATATGAGTGACGTAGAAGCCTGCCCATCTTTCCTTGCCTCTCTGGGAACAGGCACAGCACATGACACAGGTTTTGTTGGGGACATAAAAGTAGACTGAGTAGAGACATGGGGAAGGGAGGGAAGGATGGGCTTTATCTGAACGCTTTTACATGGAGGAAAGTTTTTCTTAGTAGCACTGGCAGATTAAAATAAAAGAGCAATATTCC
>NW_008393286.1:0-233 GCF_000622305.1 Nannospalax galili
TGCACTACATGACCATTATGCATCCTAAGCTGTGCCAGGCACTGGCCATCTGTTCATGGGTGGGAGGCTTTGTGAACTCTCTGATACAGACAAGTCTCACAATGGTCATGCCTCTCTGTGGTCACCGACTGAACCATTTCTTCTGTGAATTGCTTGTTTTACTGAAGTTGGCCTGTGAGGAGACAGGAGGAACGGAGGCTAAGATGTTTGTGGCCAGAGTCATAGTTGTTTCA
>NW_008393287.1:0-233 GCF_000622305.1 Nannospalax galili
TGCACTACATGACCATTATGCATCCTAAGCTGTGCCAGGCACTGGCCATCTCTTCATGGGTGGGAGGCTTTGTGAACTCTTTGATACAGACAAGCCTCACAATGGTCATGCCTCTCTGTGGTCACCGACTGAACCACTTCTTCTGTGAAATGCCTGTTTTACTGAAGTTGGCCTGTGAGGACACAGGAGGAACGGAGGCTAAGATGTTTGTGGCCAGAGTCATAGTTGTTTCA
>NW_008393288.1:0-233 GCF_000622305.1 Nannospalax galili
CTGACACTCATGGCAATAGTCTTTTTCATACAATTCGTAGGAAACGGGTTTCAACCCAAACTGATTCTGTTCATTCGTTTTCATTAGTAACAACAGATTGTTAGAACTTCTGTTGTTTCCACAGAAAGGAAGCACTTAGATACACAACTGAGACATATTTTTATAAATCGAAGAGTCTAACCCTCATGGCAATACTCTTTTGAATACAATTCGTAAGAAATGGGTTTTGACCC
>NW_008393289.1:0-233 GCF_000622305.1 Nannospalax galili
GCCTGGTAAACATGCTATGGCGCATGCACAACAGTTACTTCCCCTTAAGCCCACCTGAAATCTGCCTGACCAGGGAGAAACAGCTGACGCAAGACCATGTGATGAGAGAGAGACAGGGCAGCATGGAGCAGTCGAGGGATCAATCGGACGCCAGGAGGGGGTATAGGCATGTCCAATATCCACAATAAACGAGTCTGCTTTGCCACTTGCCTGACTCCCGGAGTCTGTGTTGT
>NW_008393290.1:0-233 GCF_000622305.1 Nannospalax galili
AAGATCAATACACAAAAAAAATCAAGTACATTTCTAAGATAATTGAGGAATTGCAAAGCCATATTAAACACAAAGTCAGTTTCACAATCATTCCAAAGAAATGAATTACTTTATGAGATATTTTGTGAATGTAACAAAAGAAGTACAGGATTTGTATGTCAAAAGCTATAAAGGGTGGATCCCTGAGGCTAACTAGCTGGCCAGAATACCTTAAATGGTGATCTTCAGGTTCA
>NW_008393291.1:0-233 GCF_000622305.1 Nannospalax galili
GCTTCATTACCCTGAGTCCTGAAGTAAAGATAAATGATGGCAAAGTTCTTCATCTGTGACAAATACCCTTTGCAAGTATTTAAACTCTGAACATGGCTCCATGCAGAAGACATTAAAAATGGTTATCAAATGCCCATCATTAGTAAATTGCTGGGCTGGAAAATTATAGTCTTGTTTTGCTGGTGTGAATATTGTAGTTTGTTTATAATGGGTATAGGGTCTTCTATATTATA
>NW_008393292.1:0-233 GCF_000622305.1 Nannospalax galili
TGCCTCCAGGGCCACATTTTTCATGAGTTCATTGTGCACTGACAAGCTTAGGTAGGGAAAAAAGTTTGATGACTTTCCCACAGCCTGGGTCATATATCGCCTTGATTATTGAAGTCCTCCACTGGGAAAGTCTATTTTTGCTCATACTGAGGCATCAAGTATCATTTGCATGGCCGAATCACATGGCCCAAGTGGCAGAAAAACCAGAGCATTACCCTAGAACATTTCTTCTT
>NW_008393293.1:0-233 GCF_000622305.1 Nannospalax galili
CCAGGGGATCTGATGCCTTCTTCTGACCTCCGTGGGCATTGCACAACACAGGTGTTCTTACACACATGCAGGCAATACACTCATACACATAGAAAGTAAAAATAAATATTTTTTAAAAATCTCTTAATTCATTGTAATATTTAAAATATCTTTTGGAGAAGGCGTTAGAAAGTTATAGTGATAATTCTAGTTCAAAATAGTGAACTAAGTACACAAATTTTTCTCACGCTCCT
>NW_008393294.1:0-233 GCF_000622305.1 Nannospalax galili
ACCATGCGCACGTCAGGGAGGCTGGTGACAGGACCATCTGCACGTCAGAGTAAGCAGGTGACATGACCATCTGCACGTCAGAGGAGGCAGGTGACACGACCTTTTTTACGGCAAAGGGGGCACGTGACATGACTATCTGCATGTCAGAGGGGGCAGGTGACGCAAACGTCTGCACGTCACATGAGCAGGTGACATGACCATCCACCCCTCAGAAGGGGCAGGAGACACGACCA
>NW_008393295.1:0-233 GCF_000622305.1 Nannospalax galili
CTGGTATCTTTCTCAATTTCTTTCTTCAGTGTCTTAAAGTTTTTATTGTACAGGTCTTTTACTTTCTCTGTCAGATTTATTACATGGTACTTTGTGGATTTTGAGGCTAACATGAATGGGATCATTTCCTGGATTTCTTTCTCAGTATGTTTTTTGCTGGTATATAGGAAGGCTACTGATTTGTGGGTGCTAATTTTGTATCCTATTACTTTAATGAGTGCATTTATCATCTC
>NW_008393296.1:0-233 GCF_000622305.1 Nannospalax galili
AGAACTGAAAACCCAAGAAATCTTTCAGCCTGTGTTATAATAAAATAACTCCGGTGATCTATGGCCGAGAAAAGTTAGGACTGTTTCTCAAAACTTCCAATTTTTCTTAATAACAAAAGTCACTCTGTCTGTCCGCTCTCCTGATGAGGAACAGCTTTTCACCCTTTTTCAAGCAGGAAGGGAAATGCAGGGATCAGCAAAGTATGAACAGGATCAGCAGAGAGTATTTACAG
>NW_008393297.1:0-233 GCF_000622305.1 Nannospalax galili
CCCCCCAACTCAGAGGTCCTTATAAAGAGCGGGAGACTTGGGGATACTCAGGGAAGAAGGCTGCTCCACAGGCAGTCCTGAAGAGGAACCCTCCCCTCAGGCCTTCAGAGGGAGCTTGGTCCTGCTGGCACCTCCATTTGGACGTCCATCCTCCAGAACGATGAGAGAACAAACTGCCGCTTTGAGATCCGCAGTCTGTGGTAACTTAGCTCACTGGCCCTAGGGACTAGTAC
>NW_008393298.1:0-233 GCF_000622305.1 Nannospalax galili
AAAGATGCTGGTCTAGGGCAGTTGGTGGCCGTGCCACCCAGAGATGCAAAGCAGATGGGTGTGGGAAGTGGTCCCGAGGACTCCGGGGGACTGCACTGAGTACCTGGGTTGGTCTGGATGCAAAGGATTAGGAAGAGGAAAGGTCAGGCCCTGCATCCTGAAAGATGGCAGCTGGTGTAGCCCCAGGGAAGCAGAGGGAGGTGAGGGTGGGGCCAGACCCAGAAGCAGTGCTT
>NW_008393299.1:0-233 GCF_000622305.1 Nannospalax galili
TTTTTTTTTTGCCATAATGTTATCAAGAATCAGTGTATGCACAAATGCCTTTGGCAACAACCAAATAAAAATAGTGGCCAGAAATTCTCCTGACAACCAGACATGATAGCTGATTATTTCCCTCTTCTTTATGATGATTGGAATATCTGTGAAGTTTTTCTCTTTTTATAGGGTTTTCCTCTCACATTTTCTTATTTCCCAAGTTCTGTTTTATAGTCTGTCCATATTTTAAG
>NW_008393300.1:0-233 GCF_000622305.1 Nannospalax galili
TTATTAATAACTTTCAACAATACCTACAAAATATTTAAAATTTTAGGTTAATAAAATATCAGTAATTCACTGGACTTTCTTGTAATCATCTTATTAGTCAAATATGTAGTCCATTTCAAATATTCAGGATTGGCTGTTGTGAATTCGCAGGGGACTGAAGCTCAGCAATCCTACTTCACATTCTTAGTGAACCCAATAAATAACGCAAATCAACCTTTCGATGTCATTCATGA
>NW_008393301.1:0-233 GCF_000622305.1 Nannospalax galili
TTTGGCCACAAGCTTTACCAGTTCTTATATGGCTCTGTGTGAATGCTAATTGCGAGTATATTGTAATAAACAATGAATATCTTAATCCTAAACTGTACCCGTTAATTTGGCATCTTATTTATAATGATTGACTGGGGCTTACCATCATGACAGTGACAAAGAAGCGCTGTTCAATAGGTCAGCATCCAGTTCTTTGTTGAATGGGGTAGCCTGTGAGCATATTTCAAATTTAT
>NW_008393302.1:0-233 GCF_000622305.1 Nannospalax galili
TACCAAAAGCATAATGTAGAGCATAAGAAGACAGTTTTCATGAGTATGATTTAATGACAGCTGTCTACAGCTAACTCTTTCCCATAGTAGCATGCAGGAATTTAGAAAGAATGAGAGGTAAAAAGCACAAGAGCACAGCACACAGGGTCAGGGGCCAGCGTGCCAAGTCTGCAGGGCTGGCAGTCTGTGACAGCACAGCTCAGGCTCAGGGTGGTCCTTTGCTTCCTATGAGA
>NW_008393303.1:0-233 GCF_000622305.1 Nannospalax galili
TTTTTTGGCACAGAGCTGTAATCCCAGTACAAAGATGCAGATGTTGGAGGACTTTGAGTTCCAAACTTTTAATGAGAAACTTTCTAAAAACCAACCGACCAACAAACAAGATTAACAATACAAATACTGTTCATGGTAACAGTGGTGGCATTAAACAGGAAAATGAGGGTGTCTTAAGGCTCAAAGCCTTTGCAGAAACAGTCTAATCCTCTTATGTCCTCCCAGCTTGCCCC
>NW_008393304.1:0-233 GCF_000622305.1 Nannospalax galili
CAGTGGTCCCTTCCTGGAGCAGTCAGAGGTTTATTTTGAAGAACTTTTAACCCAAAATTAGGTGTTAAATTAGATGCAAGGGTATGAAGAGAGCTGTCAATGTCCATATAGATAAAGTTGCTAGGGGAAACGGAAAAGGTGTCTGCACTTGTTCCTCAGGGAGGATCTTCATAGGGATCACAGAACCTGCCCAACTGGCTGCTGTCTTCCCACCCCGTCCTTCCTCTTCCCTA
>NW_008393305.1:0-233 GCF_000622305.1 Nannospalax galili
GCCGCTGCGATTGCTCCAGGTGTCGGGTCTTTGGGCTCTGAGGACCAGGAGGAGGGGGCGGCGCCGAGGAGGACCGGGAGGGGAAGATGCTGGGCCTAGGGAGCAGCGGAGGGAAGGCAGTAAAGGGAGAAAGCAGAGGCGAGACAGCTGCGGCTGGCCGGTTCTGGGACCCGAGTTCAAACCTCGTCTGGCCTCGGCCAGCCCGCACGCCAAGCAGGCAGCCTGCGGGTAGA
>NW_008393306.1:0-233 GCF_000622305.1 Nannospalax galili
TACATATGAATTTTAAAACTTTCTTTTCAATTTCCATGAAGAACTGTGTTGGAATATTTTGGAAGACTGTGTTGAATCTGCATATTGACCATGAAGATGGGAGGTCTTTCTGTCCTCGGATGTCTTTTTCAGTTTCTTCAACTTCTTCAAGTTTTCATTGTACACGCTTTTCACTCCCTCACATTTATTCCTAGGTGTTTTATTTCTTGAAGCTATTATAAATAAGGTTTTTA
>NW_008393307.1:0-233 GCF_000622305.1 Nannospalax galili
AGCCATGTGCATGCTGGGAACTGAACCCAGGTCGTCCGCTGTAGCAGCCAGCGCTTTGAGCTCTGCTGAGCTGCCTCTCAGGTCCCTGTGCTTACACTCTTTTTTCATGGCATTAACTTTACATTAATACCATCTCTGATTGCTCGCTTCAAGGTAGCACTCTGCATTTCTCTTTCTTTAAATGAATGTTCACCTTAGGTGCTGGACTTTCAACTGCAAAATTTTGCCAAAGT
>NW_008393308.1:0-233 GCF_000622305.1 Nannospalax galili
GGGAACTGATACACAGAGAGTCCTTGTATTTTGTCTGCATGTTTATAGTATGCTAGAAATTTACATGATGAAAATGTACATATATCATAAAAATCAGCTAAATTTAAAATATAAATAAAAAACTGGGAGGCATGAGACCACGGTTAGTGACAAGCAGCCTGTCAAAGCAGCAGATTTATTTCACAAGTTCTTCGTGGAGATTATTAAGTGCCAGTTTGGCGCTGGTCCGGAGG
>NW_008393309.1:0-233 GCF_000622305.1 Nannospalax galili
CAGCCCCATATGTTGGCAATTTTTAACTGAGGAAGGCAATAAATATTTATGGAAAGTATATTGTATGGTGTGGAAGACCGGAAAACGAGCAGCTGAGACTGGAGCTAAGATAATAGTGACAAGAAGAGATCTGGAGAGAGAACCTTCAAGGCAGGGGAAGCCTGAAGGCAGGTTGAATCTGAAGACAAAGAAACACAGTATGGTTTCATCACATTAAAGGAGAGCAAAGACTG
>NW_008393310.1:0-233 GCF_000622305.1 Nannospalax galili
AAAAAAAAAAGCAGAAAGAGTATTTGGCTTCATGTCCGGCCCAAATATGAAAACCATTAGCAATGTAAATGAACCAAAGGAGCACATGGTCTAAAAGTCCTTTGAGGGTTTTGGAAATGGAGATTAGAAGTAGATGAACATTCTAGCAACCTGTTTAATGTGAGGAGAAACTTGAGAGTGAGCTCCTGGCGTGGACTGAAGGGTCAGACGTGGTCCTGGGGCTTTGTTTTCAG
>NW_008393311.1:0-233 GCF_000622305.1 Nannospalax galili
ACATGGTTGTGAAGCTTTCAATTACATCAGCAAATACACACTGGAGAGAAATCCTACAGTTGTGAAAAATGTGACAAGGCCTTTCGTCAAATATCAACATTAAAATTACATCAGCAAAATCATATTGGGGAGAAACCCTACAAATGTGAAGAATGTAATAAATCCTTCACATGTCAAGCCTTAGGAGACATGAGGCAATGCATACTCTGGAGACACCCTACAAATATGAAGAG
>NW_008393312.1:0-233 GCF_000622305.1 Nannospalax galili
GGCACATGACACAATAGTGTTGGAACACTGAAGTATTCTGATGTCACATTGGAGCATTGTGAAGCCATATTGGAGCATTGTAATGTCACAAGGGAACATTGTGAAGTCTTATTGTAACATTGTGATGGCACCATAGTGTATTGAGATGGCACATGGGACCATAGCTTTGGCACATTGAATCGTTGTGATGTCACATTTGAGCATTGTGAAGTCAAAATGGATCACTGTGAAGT
>NW_008393313.1:0-233 GCF_000622305.1 Nannospalax galili
AAGAAAGGAATGTTTAATTTTAACATCATATAAAATAAAACTTATAAAATACAAATACTTAGCTTTGTATGCTATCTCAACCTCTTACTACTAGGAAGATAATCTTCACCAAGCTACTTGCATCATCTGTAAAGTGGGAACCTGCAAGGTGTCAGGATTGCTAAATGATATTGGACTTATGAAGGATAATAGCTCAATGTGTGATTTTGACCTGGGATGCTCCATATTGAATT
>NW_008393314.1:0-233 GCF_000622305.1 Nannospalax galili
ACACACATCTGTATCAGATGCATGCACAAACACACACATGGTGGTTATGAATCAAGCGCCTTTACACTTAGGCGGTGGTTCTCTGCCAGAATATACCCCAAAGCTAGCAATTTAACTGCCCTCAAAACTGAGGGTGAGATCAGGCTTTGGAAAACCACAGGCTTCCGGCTCTGATGTCTCGTTTTCCTGAAACAGTCATGTTCATATGGTTCTGGGCTGTAAAGGCAGGCAGA
>NW_008393315.1:0-233 GCF_000622305.1 Nannospalax galili
TTTTTTTTTTGCCTGGATTGTCTATTAACACTTTATACTCACTCTGCGTGCAATAGAGGCACTTGCCGCATTCAACCTCCACCTGGCTCTTCACCCAAATTCTTATTCTAGTATGAGGTTCTTGAAATCCAACCAGTCATCCGAACCAGATCCTGTGGACCCCTCTGTCCCCTGCATCCACGCAGTCACTGAATCCTACTGCATGAGCCTTTCAGCCTTCGCAATGCTGTTTT
>NW_008393316.1:0-233 GCF_000622305.1 Nannospalax galili
TGCCTCTTATCTCACCATAGGAGTGCTGAGATTACAGCTGCCCACCACGGCGTCTGGCTTATTTTGTATTGATTCAAGAATTTTATACAATATATTTTGATCACATTCAGGCCCCCTCTACCTCTCCAGCTCCTCCCCACTGCCCCTCCCCTACTTCATGTCTCCCTTTATTATTTAGTTATTTATTATTTCATTTTTGTTTTGTAAAGGCCTAAAAATTCTGAATCATATCT
>NW_008393317.1:0-233 GCF_000622305.1 Nannospalax galili
TCTTCTGGAATCTGCAGGCATTGCACTTACAGGTACACTTTTACATACATTTGGGCAAAACATACACATAATAAATTATTTTATGTGTATGAGGGCTTTGACTGAGTATATGTATGTGCCTCTCATGCATACAGTGCCTACAAAGGCCAGAAGACGATATAAGATCTCCTGATATCCTGGAATTACAAGCAGTTGTAAGCTGCCATGTGGGGTGCTGGAAACCAAATGTGGGT
>NW_008393318.1:0-233 GCF_000622305.1 Nannospalax galili
TTTAGACTGAGAATAATGTTGTAGACAAAACTCTGGAGTTGTGGGAGTACAATAAAGTCACATAAATCATAATTCTTGTTGTTATACCTGGTACAGTTGCTCACCAGTCAGTGTTACTAGGAAGTATATGTCGTTATAAGGGCTAAGAGCCTGTTCTACTTTGTTTCTCCATTGCTGACAAAACACTGGCAAATAACAAGTTGGGGAGGAAAGATTTTATTCGGCTTACATCT
>NW_008393319.1:0-233 GCF_000622305.1 Nannospalax galili
TTTGTTGTGTTTGGGGTTTGGTTTTTGTGTGCATTTTGTTGGGTTTTTTTTGTCTTGTTTTTCTTTTAAAGGCAGGGTTTCACTTTGTAGTCCTGGCTGACCTCTAACTCAGCAGATCTATATATCCTTAGTGTTGGGATTAAAGGTACACACCACCATGCCCCCAGCCCGTGGTCTCACTTTCTTAAATATCTTTTTTGGAGACTTTATGAGATCATTAAAAAAGCAGTAAC
>NW_008393320.1:0-233 GCF_000622305.1 Nannospalax galili
TACATCAGTGGTGGTAAAGAGCCAGCACATGTCTGAGCTGTGTAACTGAAATAATACCAGAGCCATGCAGAATTGAAATCCAACTTCAATTGCATATTGAAGTGTTGTTCTGTTTTTGTTTGGCTTTTTAATTTAAAGTGATATTGAAGTTAAATGCCCCTAGCTCTACCACTGCGTTCAGAATGCAATCTAATGAATCACATTTACAGTCAGATGATGAAATCTGGTGTTAA
>NW_008393321.1:0-233 GCF_000622305.1 Nannospalax galili
TGTGTCATCACAGTGCTACAATGTGCTATTACGATGTTTCATGTGTCACCAAAATGCTCAATGTGCCATATCAATGCACCAATGTGACATATCAGTGCACCAGTGTGTCATCACAATGCTGCAATGCGACATCACAACGCTCAGTGTGCCACCCCAATGCTCCATGTGCCATAACAGTGCATCAATGTGTCATCATAATGTCCCTATATGCCATCACAATACCCCAGTGTACC
>NW_008393322.1:0-233 GCF_000622305.1 Nannospalax galili
GAGTAGTCCAAGGATAAGAGCAGCTACCTGCAACTCCTTGAATGTAGGTGTGTCACCGTGAGGCCAGTGGGCCAAGGGGCTTCTTCAAGACCATGAAGGTAATGCCAGCATTAACCAAAAAGTCAACAGGCCCCCCTCCCACTTTTAGGGTTAGCTGTGGCTCAGAGAGGGGAGACAAGCCCTGACCCCCTCAGTTATCCAGTTCCAGTACCTTTTGAGTTCCCTTATGATGT
>NW_008393323.1:0-233 GCF_000622305.1 Nannospalax galili
AAAAACTGAGCACATGGGACAAGATGATCAGATACTTGATGAATGAGTAGGAGACTTGGGCATGTTACCCTAGATTAGCCAGGACTAGATGCAATGAAGTAAGGGGATAGAAATATAGCTCAGTAGTAAAGTGCTTCCCTGGCATGTACCTCAAGACCCTGGGATTGATCCCTAGTACTGAAAAAGGAAAAGGCCTTAGCATTAGCTCTTCTAGATGTTTTGAAAAACAGAGG
>NW_008393324.1:0-233 GCF_000622305.1 Nannospalax galili
ACATATGCCCTGGTAGAAACTTCTGATACCTCTACTTTCCCCAGTGCTGATATTACAGGCATGCACCACCACACCCAGCTTATCCAATCCTAGGGATTAAACTCAAGGCTTCATGCATGCTAGGCAAGCACTCCACCAACTGAATCGCCTTCCAGTCCAGACTTTTGAGTATCTTAATATTTCTTTTATATTTTGTACAAAAAAATGAAGCTCTTCAAATTCACAGAATGAAA
>NW_008393325.1:0-233 GCF_000622305.1 Nannospalax galili
CAGTTCTGAGAGACTTCCGCAGATAACAATGAGAGGTGGATCACTCTAAGGTCCACAAACCCTTCCCTGATGCTCCATCCTCAAAACATGAGGATGGTGTGGGGTTTTGTCGCTGTGGTTTTGTTTTTGAGTCATTGCCTCCAACATTCCATAACTGTTCTAAGCTTCCTGCTAATAGAGACGATGCTTAAGCTTCCAATGTTTGCTCTCATTTGCCCTACTTAAGATATTCT
>NW_008393326.1:0-233 GCF_000622305.1 Nannospalax galili
GAACTCATATGTGGTACTATAAACATAGCCAAATACACATGACTGGAGAGGCCGTAGATCTTAGAGAAAACCCCTAAGACTGTCACATCCCTAGACAAATGTAATTTCTACATGTATGAAGTACAGATTCTTATATTTACAAATATCCCAGAAAAGCATCCCAGTCACCCTCATCGAAGAAGATTTTGCCACAGTGATGCTGGTCTCTTGTTGATTTTTCAGCCCCAGCTAAC
>NW_008393327.1:0-233 GCF_000622305.1 Nannospalax galili
TTGTGCCATCACAATGCTCATTGTACCACCACAATGCAACATCCTGTCTTTCCAGTGATCCATTTTATTGTCAGCATGCTCAATATGCAAACACGGTGCTCAATATCCCCCCACAATCCCCAAGTGTGGCATCAAAAGATCTAATGTGACAACAAAATGCTCCAGTCAGCCAATACTAGGCACCCATGTGCCATTATATTGCTCCAATATGCAATGACAATGTTACAATATGA
>NW_008393328.1:0-233 GCF_000622305.1 Nannospalax galili
ACAAATAGGATTTTGTGGGTTATTTTTTAAAAAAGAACACAAGAAGTTGGGAAGGTACTGGGAAGGTGATAGTTGTATCTGGGAGGAGTTGGGGGATTGGATCTGATCATGATAGAATACACTGTATGCATGTGATTCTCAAGGAACTAATACAAAATTTTGTTTTGAAAATTGCCTTAGTCTGACAATCATATCAAAAGAAAGTCATTCAGGAGGAGTGTTTGAGTCACAAA
>NW_008393329.1:0-233 GCF_000622305.1 Nannospalax galili
ATTGCTTTCTAGAACTTAAAGATAAGACTTAATTGCTGAAGGCAGGACATACGTCAGACCTGGGAATTGGAGCAATGGAGCTAGAACTGACTTGCAAGTTACTTCCCAGAAGTCTAGCTATCATGGTTTTGCAGAACACTATACAAGCTGATAAGAAAGAATATCAATCAATGGCCCAACCCCAACTTTAAGGTCTAATAACCACAAAAATAACTGGTGCAGCAAGCTATCGT
>NW_008393330.1:0-233 GCF_000622305.1 Nannospalax galili
TCGCCGAGACGCCCCCTGCGCACTGATGGAGGCCAGGCCGCGGCGCGGGAGAGGGCAGCACGGCTTCAGCCCCAGCACTTCTGCGGCGCGGCGTGGTGTAGTCTGACCAGGAGGAGCAGGCGGGCCTGGAGGCCGTGGAGAAGCCTTCTAGAAGCCTGGCGCGCAGCCCCTGCAGCGTCGGGTGTTTCTGCTCTGCAAGACGCGCCACCTCATCGCAGAGTGCGTCCGGGGCC
>NW_008393331.1:0-233 GCF_000622305.1 Nannospalax galili
TACTCTTGCAGAGGACCTGGGTTTGAGTCCCAGCACCCATGTGGCAGCTAACGAGCATCCATAACTCCAGTTCTAGGGGAATCCAACACCCTTTTCTGACCTGCATGGGCATTGCATGACACAGGTGCACTTATATGCATGCAAGCAATACACGCATACACATAAAGTAAAATAATAGTAAATAAAATATTAAAAAATTAAGTGCCTATAGTCCCAGTACTCAGGAAACTGGT
>NW_008393332.1:0-233 GCF_000622305.1 Nannospalax galili
GTAAATGAAGAAATTCACAGTGTATAAAAGTTACTTTCTATTAAGAAATTAACTAAAATAAAGCTTAGAAGTATAAGAAACTGGCTTCAGTTACTGGTTAAAGAATTTATTTTTATTTTATGTATATGAGTATTATGCCTGCATGTGTGTAAGGGCACTGGTGTTGTGCAGTGCCCTTGGACGACAGAAAAGGGCATCTGATCCCCTCGAGTTTTGGACAGTTGTTAGCTGCC
>NW_008393333.1:0-233 GCF_000622305.1 Nannospalax galili
ACCATCTGCACGTTAGAGGGGGCAGGTGACACGACCATCTTTATGGCAGAGTGGGCAGGTAACACGACCATCTGCACTTCAGAGGGAGCAGGAGACAAGTCCATCCTTACAGCAGATGGGGCAGGTGACACGACCATCTGCACAAAAGTGGGGCAGGAGACACATCCATCTGCACGTCAGACGTGGCAGGTGACAAGACCTTGTGCACATCAGAGGGGGCAGGTGACACGACC
>NW_008393334.1:0-233 GCF_000622305.1 Nannospalax galili
GTTAGTGTCCACTTCTTGTTCCTTAGCTCTGGCCAATTGTATGATTTTGCACCAACCAGAGAGACAGAGAGATGCACAGCACAGACCTAAATCAGGGCAATCTCAGAGCAGGTGCTCAGTAGACAGGCACCTGCTGCTGATTTGGTGCTCAGCTCTTCCTGAGGTTTCTGCCACTGTGTCATTCAGAGCACAGTAGTACACAGCTGAGTCTGACTCTTGGACTGAGGCTTTGT
>NW_008393335.1:0-233 GCF_000622305.1 Nannospalax galili
CTGCCAGCCTGGGATGGATCCTGGCCTGCTTCGTCCACAGCAGCAGCTTTTCGATGCTGCATTTTAAAAACCCTTCCGGCATCTTCCTTCTCAAGTTAGAGGGTCGGCTGGATGTGGTCTTGTCCCAAAGGTACTCGTTCTATTGTTTAAGTACAAATCTACAGACCTCGCCTCAATGACTGGATCTCCTTATTAAAAAGAGCCTCTCCTTCAGCACAGGCCTTGGCTCCAAC
>NW_008393336.1:0-233 GCF_000622305.1 Nannospalax galili
TGAGGGTATGCACACTGGAAAGCCTTTACCCAGCATGGGTCATGCTTTCTCCTCCTACCCTTCCCCAGATCGTATGCTTTAGCCCTCCCCAAATCCAGGACACAGTTTGTGATTAGGGCCAAATTACACACAGTTGTCTGGGAAGAGTGGCTGGATACTCTGGTGAGGGTCCAATGATCCTACTTGGCCCTCCTTTAATGAATGAGCATAACCGTCAACAAGCCCAATTGTGA
>NW_008393337.1:0-233 GCF_000622305.1 Nannospalax galili
GCAGGTTCTCTGATCTCCACAAGCATGCCACAGCAAGCACCGTGCCCTCCCCCCAACATAAATAAATAAAGCTAATGAGGAAAAAGTTAAAAATATGTGTCTGTGTATCTGCAAGTGTGCAAGTGTGCACCTCACATATACACATGTGGAGGTCAGAAGAGGATTCCAGTATCTTTTGTCAATCTCAGGTTCTCTGACTTATTCCCTTGGCACAAGGTCTCACAACCTAAAAC
>NW_008393338.1:0-233 GCF_000622305.1 Nannospalax galili
TAGTTTTCACTTTCCAGATGATAAGCTGATTTCCATTCTTTCTCCATTTTACTGTGCCTCTTAAAATGCTTCCATAATTTCCTCTAGGCGAGAGAAATTAAAGCTTTGGTCGCTTGAAGGGATATGCTTATTTGAAAATAATGATACTACATATAGTATAACTATAACTATAACGCACTCTACACTCAGGAAGCTGATCTCCTGTGTGAGCGCATAATATGACCATGTCCATA
>NW_008393339.1:0-233 GCF_000622305.1 Nannospalax galili
CGCGGGGCCCCCGGCGCGAGGTACTCACTGCAGTAGGCGATGAGCAGGCCGGCCAGGATCATGAACGCCCAAAAAGTTGAGGACATGCTGGGCAGGGCGGTCGCATCTTGCCGGATGCCGGTCCTGGGCGATGGCGCCATTGAAGCCGCGGTGCCCGCGCGGGGGGCAGCAGCGCGTCTCAGCAGCCGGCCCTGCCCGCGCCCCCGCGCCGGCCTCCACGTGCGGGCCCCGCG
>NW_008393340.1:0-233 GCF_000622305.1 Nannospalax galili
TCTGATGTCACTTTATCCAGACAATGTCTCCAGGTCGGTAAGGATGTGGAGCAGCTGGAGGCAGTTCGTGCATGTGCCAGATCACAGCACGTGCTGTATAGGTGCTCCTATACAGCCTGTAATGCCCTAATAGACGAGGATTTCATGATTAGTCCAACCCTGAGGAGGGCAAAAGGGAGGGGAGTCACCCAGTCTGCGCCAGATTCTAAGGTTAATTTAGCCAAGGTCTCCTT
>NW_008393341.1:0-233 GCF_000622305.1 Nannospalax galili
AGGTTTGGTGAATGCGGTGACCTGCACTGTCCAGCCATGATTTATCATCAGTTCTGTAACATTTGTATATGTCAAACTTATTTTGAAGAACATATATCACTTAAAATCTGGAGAAAGCTTAGTGATCTCCTTTTACAATGATCTCCATGCATATATATTAAATATATTATATATAATTATTTATTGGACATCAACACTGTTTAGAACTCTCACATCAGTATGGGAAATTGTAT
>NW_008393342.1:0-233 GCF_000622305.1 Nannospalax galili
GTGATATTTCCAGAGGCATTCCTCAACATATAGAATGACATTAAACCTCCTTCCTCTGGCTTACAGAACTCTCCGCAATTGGTCCTTTCCATCCTATAAGCTTATCCCATTCCAGTCTTCATTTACCCACCATGGTGTGCAGCCACAGGGGCCTGTCTGTTCCTAAGGTTACCAAATAACTTATAATTTATCTAGTTAAAAAGTTTTATTTTAAATTTATTTTTATTCCAATC
>NW_008393343.1:0-233 GCF_000622305.1 Nannospalax galili
TGTAATTTGCTTGGCTTAAAGATTTAACCCCTGCCATAACTCTAGGGGGGATGAAGAGTCAAAATGTAAGAGTCAGAATACACTGACTCCATTTTGGCTAGCTGTTGTTTCATGCAAGCCTGGACAAACCCAGGCATGTTGTAAATCTACACATACTACACCCAGTTGCTACACCCACTGCACCAAAGCCGTAGATTAAGCAAGCCCAGGCATGTAAAAGCCTTATAAGGTAG
>NW_008393344.1:0-233 GCF_000622305.1 Nannospalax galili
CCATGGCTATATTAAAATTTTGGTGTTGCTCTTTCAAAACGGTGTGTAATGTCAACCAACTTGTCTATTAATTTAATCTAAAGAAATCTTGTTTCTTTAGTTCTTTTAAATACATGAATAAATACATGGACACATGGATAAAATGCATTGAATTCATTTTGAAACTGTTTAAACCTGCATAGTAGTTGATATGTTGATAAATCAAGCATGTGTTTAATGATGTCACATGGAAA
>NW_008393345.1:0-233 GCF_000622305.1 Nannospalax galili
AGGTTATTCCCTTCGATGACACCATTAGATGAATGACAGGCAGTAAAGTAAGTCAGTTTTAGCCTCTGTACTTATTGAAGGAGAGCTGCAGAGTGTTTTTGGTAAAGCTGGATCTTTATTTTCCTTTTTTATTTTTATTTTTTAAAGTCACAGAAAGAAAAATGCTGGTTAAAGGGAAAACCGATTCATGTAACTAGGAAGAACAGATTGCAAATGATAGGAATTTTCTATAA
>NW_008393346.1:0-233 GCF_000622305.1 Nannospalax galili
GCATTGTGATGTCACAAGGGAACATTGAGAAGTCACATTGTAACATCATTGCATATTGGAGCAATATACTCACACATGGGCTATGGTCTTGGCAGATTACAGCAATATGATGTCACATTGGAGCACTGTAATTGCACTTTGGTACATTTTGTAGTCATATTGTAACACGGTGATGGCAGCATGGAGCATTGTGATGTTACAATGAAACATTGTGAAGTCATATTGTAACATTG
>NW_008393347.1:0-233 GCF_000622305.1 Nannospalax galili
GAGCATTGTGATGGCAAAATGAAACATTGTGAAGTGATATTGTAACATTGTCATGGCACAATGTCGAGCATTGCGATGTCACAATGGAACATTTTGAAGTCATATAGTAACGTAGTGATGGCACCATGAAACATTTTAATGTCACTTTGGGGGATTGTGAGGAGACATTGAGCACCGTGGTGGCCTATTGAGCATGGTGATGAGACAATGGATCTTCATAATGACACAATTGT
>NW_008393348.1:0-233 GCF_000622305.1 Nannospalax galili
CACTCTCTCCATTGTTTATGTTTGAATCTCAAGGCCCCTCCTTAATCACTTTAATCTCCTTATCAATGGACTCCTCTCCGGCCCTTGCCAGGGCTCTAAACATTAATCTTCCTAGTGCTCTTTTTCAATCCAGATTGTATTTCTTTCTTCCCCATTTGCTCTTTTTCACAGTAGATCTGCACAATATTCACCACTAATAGCCACACCACCATTTCTATGTTATGCTGTCTTGA
>NW_008393349.1:0-233 GCF_000622305.1 Nannospalax galili
GATATAATTGCTTCTGGGCACCTAGAGGCCTAAGGTTCAAGTTTCAGGCTGTGACACTGGTGCCCAGACAAAGGACAAGTCATAGTGGGCCTTACAAAAAGGCTGGCTATTTAATCTATCACTCACACATTTTTAGTTAAATTAAACTGTTAATTTTGAGATAACTGCAGGCTCAGGTACAGTTGTAAGGAAGAGTAGAGAGAGCCCATGCTGCCTTTTTTCTGTTTTTTTTT
>NW_008393350.1:0-233 GCF_000622305.1 Nannospalax galili
CACACACACACTGTTTCCGAAGGGAAGGCTGCTGTATCACTCTCAGAAGGGACCAGAGCCACTAAAGGATTCAAAACCACCTTTAGTCACAATTCTATTTTTATTGCATTGACATAAAATATCTTGCAATCTAATTTAATTTTGTTATTTATTTGTGTGTGTTGTGTATGTGTGCACATGCTTATGTATGTGCAGCGTGCGTGTGCGTGTGTGTGTGTGTGTGTGTGTGTGTG
>NW_008393351.1:0-233 GCF_000622305.1 Nannospalax galili
AGAATGAAGTGCCCTCCCCCTCAAGCCAGACTGTCACAGCACGGTCCAGACGCAGAAGAAGGTGAGTTTTCTTTCTCAGTAAACTGCTTCTGTCGCTTAAAAAAATTATTTATTTAAATCTATAGAAATAAAAACACAGCAGAAACATACATTATAAGACCTCATTCCCCTTCTGCATCACTTCCGGAGAATGAAAGTTCAGCCCTTGAGGTGTGGACAAAGTTAGGACCAAA
>NW_008393352.1:0-233 GCF_000622305.1 Nannospalax galili
AGTCTGCCTTCACTTCTCCCCAGTGTGTCTATAGCTGCTGCGCTGTCCCTGACGTCACACTCCAGCTTCTTTGGCTTCCCAAAGTGAAATGAGTATCAGTGACTCTCCAGGAACATCCAGGCTTCAGTGCCAACTGAGGCTGCTGAAGCACCAGCTCTGTGCACTGCACGACTACCAGACTGTCAGCTCTTCAGCATGCAGAAGGCTGGCCCAGACTCCCTAGCTCCTGCCGT
>NW_008393353.1:0-233 GCF_000622305.1 Nannospalax galili
GAGGTAAGTGGACTGAACTGGAAAGAATCACCCTGAGTGAGGTAACCCAGACCCAGAAGACAAATGTTGCGTGTTCTCTCATATCTGGATGCTAGTTTTGAATTCTTATATATTCATGTTTTAGTTTGAAAATTGAGAGACATTGTGTGGTAAGGGAGGCAGAATGCAGTGATATCAAGGGGAGCAAAAGAATAAGAAGGGTTAAATGGGCTTGGGAATGGAAGGGTGGGGCC
>NW_008393354.1:0-233 GCF_000622305.1 Nannospalax galili
TTTCTTTCAAGATAATGAATATTCAGTGTATATATAATTTTACTCTTAATACTTTTTATTTATCATTTGTCTGTCTGGGAGGTCATGCATTTGGAGGTCAGAGGACAAATTTCCAATCAGTTCTGTCTTTCTGCCATGGGCTCTGGGGATCAAGCTTGGTTTGTTAGGCTTGGGCAACAAACACTTCTATACATTGAGTCATCTACCCAGCTCTAATTAAAAAAATTTTTTTT
>NW_008393355.1:0-233 GCF_000622305.1 Nannospalax galili
GCTGTTTTTAGGCCTATGGCTTTGTAACATTGATTTAGACCTGGTACAGTAATCCCTCCAGCATTGTTCTTTGTGATCAGGACTTCTTGGGCTATCTGGAATATTTTCGTCTTCCTTATGAATTTTATGATGGATTTTTCTATGTCTGTAAAGAATGTCATCGGGATTTTGATTGGGATTGTACTGAATCTGTAAATTGCTTTGGGTAGGATGGTCATTTTTAATGTATTGAG
>NW_008393356.1:0-233 GCF_000622305.1 Nannospalax galili
CTCATATTCCGTTGTGACAAAACAAGGCTCCAATATGACATCACAATGCTCTAATATGCCATCACTAGGTGCAATTGTGTCATTACCATGATCCTTTGTGTTGTCACCATGCTCAATATGAAAACAAAGTGCTCAGTCACTCCTTTTAATGCCCCTGTGTGACACCACAATGGTCCTTGGCACCATCATAATGTTACTATATGACTTTGCAATGTTCCATTATGATATCACAG
>NW_008393357.1:0-233 GCF_000622305.1 Nannospalax galili
AATCTGAATTAAATGACATACTATATGCAATGGACCTAAGGGGTATATACAGAATATTCCATCCAACCACTGAAGAATACACTTTCTACTTAGCAGCTCATGCAACTTATTCTAACATTAACCACATTCTGTGGCACAAAACGAATCTCAATTACTTGACAGTACAGCTCAAGTCTCTGGAAAAGCAAGAATGAATCAACCCCAAACTTAGTAGATGAGAAGAAATAACAAAA
>NW_008393358.1:0-233 GCF_000622305.1 Nannospalax galili
TTAGAGATATTTTACATAGACTTGGAAAATGTTTATTCTATATAAACATATTTAAACACAGAGACAAATTGCACCCTGGAGTAGAGGTAATCATTTTAAAATTTATATACTTGTTCTGATTCCCTGGCCCTGCAGGACTCGCAGGCCTCTCTCTGACCCAGACCCACAGGCTTCTCTCTCAGGGGTAAGTCTGTCCTGCCCTCGGTGCCTTGACTCCCCCAGCCTCACTCACC
>NW_008393359.1:0-233 GCF_000622305.1 Nannospalax galili
CCTGTACCATCTGTTTCAGGAGGCAGTAGATTCATAGAAGTAAATATGATTATGTTCCCACATAACTTCATTACTGGACGCTGAATTTGGATTTCATGTTATTTTCATATATCGTGAAATATTACTCATTTTTAAAATTTCTTTTCCCTATTATTTATAAACATAAATGCTGCTCTCAGCTTATGGATCGTATAAAAACAGGTGGTGAATGGCTTTGATGCATGGACCAAGAT
>NW_008393360.1:0-233 GCF_000622305.1 Nannospalax galili
CACCCTGGCCAACAACTCAAAAGAAGGTATCGCCTGTCTGACACTGTTGCTAGTTATGTAGCCTTTAGCTATACTAGACCAGTATGTTTCCTGGGCCAGGCTCCCAGGCCAGTCCCAATTTTTAATTTTTATGGATGCTCTATATCAGAATTACTCGCTTAGACAAAGCAATTTCTTCTCCTGTTCTTCAATGACTGACCCTGTACAGAATAAGATCCACACCAAACAACCCA
>NW_008393361.1:0-233 GCF_000622305.1 Nannospalax galili
GAAATCCCAGTTAGGGGGTTGGGTACCGTGCAATTAGGGGAAGCTCACCACCATGTGGAGGCAGGATCCGGTTTCTCTCACTCAGTCCCCTGAGTTCTCAGCCCCTCTGCCAGAGGGAGGCCAGAACCCTGCACTCTCTGGTGGCCTTGGAGTTTGGACCTTTTAAAAAGCTTATGGGGGGGGGGGACTGGAGAGATGGCTCAGAGGTTAAGAACACTGGTTGTTCTTGCAGA
>NW_008393362.1:0-233 GCF_000622305.1 Nannospalax galili
GCTTGGGGTTTAACTACAGGCACAGCAGCATCCCTTGGATGATGACCTTGGGGCAAGGTTCTCCACCTTGGTGAGCTTCAGTTCCCTCAGCTATTAAATCTATGGGGAAAGAACTGTAACTAGAGAGTTACTCTTAACCAAATGAAACCCTGGCATAATGCCCAACAGTGGCCCTCAGGCCAGGATCACCCCCTCCCTTCCTCCCCAGTGTCTGCCCAGTGCTGGGAGAACCG
>NW_008393363.1:0-233 GCF_000622305.1 Nannospalax galili
AATGTGACATCGCAATGCTCCAATGTGCCATCACTATCGCCCCATGGGCCACTATATTGCTCCAATGTGCCATCAAAATGTGGCAATATTACTTCACAATGTTCCACTGTGTCATCACAATGCTCCAATGTGACATCACCATGGCCAGTGTGACATCAGAATTCTCCTATGTGCCATCACAGTGTCACAATATGACTTCACAATGTTCCATTGTTACTTCACAATGTTCCAAT
>NW_008393364.1:0-233 GCF_000622305.1 Nannospalax galili
AACACCTGCCTAAAGATTCAAAGCTAGCATCCACTCGTGAGAGAGAACACGCGGCGTTTGTCTTTCTGGATCTGGGTTACCTCACTCAAGGATGACTGTTTCCAATTCCATTCGTTTACCTGAAAATTTCATAATTTTGTTTTTCTTAAGAGCTGAATAATAGTCCATTGTATAAATGTACCATACTTTCATTATCCATTCATCAGTGGATGGACATCTAGGTTGTTTCCATT
>NW_008393365.1:0-233 GCF_000622305.1 Nannospalax galili
ATGCTAGTGTCACCTGTCCATTCTGACATCCAGGTGGTCGTGTCTCCGGCACCCTCTGACGTGCACATGGTTGTGACACCTCCAACCTCTGTCGTGCATATTGTCTTGTGTCACCTGCCCTCTCTGATGTGCACAAGATCGTGTCACCTGCTCCTCTGACGTGCACATGGTCGTGTCACCTGCCCTCGTTGACATGCACATGTTCGTGTCACTTGACCTCTCTGCTTTAAAGA
>NW_008393366.1:0-233 GCF_000622305.1 Nannospalax galili
CCAGAGAAAAGGATTGCAACAAGTGGAAAGTCTGATGAACAGAGACATAGACTGTGATCATATAATTTCAAATATGGATCTTGTTAGACCTCTAGCAGCAGAGTGATTTTAATTAAGATTTTTGGCTAATTCATCAAGATGTTCTAGAGTAGGTTGGCAGGGAATTCAGACTGTGTTCTTTTCTGGATTCTTGGTTTTACCAATGAGATAATTTATAGGCAGACATAAAGGTG
>NW_008393367.1:0-233 GCF_000622305.1 Nannospalax galili
CTGACCAGAAACACAGGTTTTTATAGGACTTCTCACATCAATCATTGACAGTAATCTTCTGGTGGATTTCAGACTTCCAGCACCAAAGTATACGAGCCCCTTAGGTTACTATAGGAAACTTAAACTGTCAGAATTTCTAGAAAAGGAGGTATATGGGGCAAGTGTGGGTGCTGGGATTTGAACCCATTTCTCCTGCAAGTATAGCCAGTACTCTTAACCACTGAGTCACATCT
>NW_008393368.1:0-233 GCF_000622305.1 Nannospalax galili
GGACATACATTTCATCTGTACTTTTCCTTAAACCCAGTCCCAATTTAGAGTTGAACACATTGCCCTGCTCTCCCTGGGAAGCAGTTAATGTGTTTTCTCAAAAGATGGAAGGCCCAGGTCAATAGGGTTACCTGGCTGAATGCATGCCCCTTGTACACAGCCTGAGCTTGTGGCTCCTGAGTAGGGTGGATGTCACTTGTGTCTGTAGGGCATTTAAGAGACCACCAATGGTG
>NW_008393369.1:0-233 GCF_000622305.1 Nannospalax galili
TAGCTAGTGTTCTGGCCTGCACTGGCAAACAGTCTTCCTGCTCCCCACCCCCTGGTGTCCTCTCCTATCCCCCCAACCCCCCTTGTGTGGATCAGCCTTCCAGGTTGTCTCTGATTACTGAACTGTCTGGTACCTTCCAGCCTGTCCCTCCCAGGATGTCCCCTGGGAGTGTTGTGCAATGGCTGAGGAGGTCAGAAGAGGGCATCAGATCCCCTGAAACTGGAGCTATGAAC
>NW_008393370.1:0-233 GCF_000622305.1 Nannospalax galili
AGCACAGTGAAGACGCCAGCTCTGTCCGAAGTCACACATGGGTTTCATGCTTTTTCTATCAAAAATTTCCTAGACAAGGTAATTACGAAATTTGCATAAAAGATGGAGAAACAGGAACAGTTGAAATGATTCGGAAATAAAAGTATCACTCTACCTGCTTCAGGACGTGTTTGCTGGTTTGTTAGGCGCTGCTTTGTGGTACTGACTGAGGAAGACACATGGACACATGGAGA
>NW_008393371.1:0-234 GCF_000622305.1 Nannospalax galili
TGTTTGTTGAGTTACTCCAAGAGTTTTGGAGCTAATGTTGAAAGTGAGACTACAAGATCACTTTTTGATATTGTAAACGTTGTGCCTTGGTCTTGTTGTTTGGGTATAGTTAAATGGGGGTGATGTCCTTGTGGTAAAGTTTTATGCAAAGGGCATGAGGGGTTTTATTTTTCTTTTGGTTACACTGAAGTTTCTAGTATTTTTTCCTAATGACTTTAGAAGTATGTACCTGGT
>NW_008393372.1:0-233 GCF_000622305.1 Nannospalax galili
GTGCACATCGTCGTGTCACCTGCCATCCTTGACGTGCATATAGTTCTGTCACCTGAACTCTCTTCCATAATGATGGTAGTGTCACCTGTGCCCTCTGACTTGCTGACGGTCGTGTCACATGCCCCTTCTGACTTCCAGATGGTCTTGTCACCTGCTCCCTCTGATGTTCAGATGGTCGTGTCACCTACACTCTCTGAAGTGCACATGGTCGTGTCACCTCCCCCTCTGATGTG
>NW_008393373.1:0-234 GCF_000622305.1 Nannospalax galili
GGGTAAAGTTTCCTGAATTTTAACAACTAGTTTTACCTTCTCTTTTTTATTATACTCCTCTCTCTCTGCCATATCCTTTACAGAATGAGGTGATATAGCTAATAAAAGATATTAGCCAAAAGAAATGGAAAACTGGCTACCAGGAACAGATGGGATGGAAGGAGTTAGAAGCACACAGATCATACACATGCATAAAGGTAAGATTACTGATAAGAATTTGAATACAACTGTTCG
>NW_008393374.1:0-234 GCF_000622305.1 Nannospalax galili
CAGGGAGAGCCTGATGTAAACCACAGAAGCATCCAACCCTTGGGAGCCATGGAAGGTTTCTAGAGAAGAGGCAAGGGCTAAAAGGCTAGGGATAGGGGGAGAGCTCACCCATAGAGGGTGCTTTGGAGAAGGCCAACAGAGACCATAAGTTAAGGGTTACAGTCAACAACATACTGGGGCAGGATCTGAGCTCCAGGATGGCACTGCTCAGGGCAACTGTGGTGTACACAGATT
>NW_008393375.1:0-233 GCF_000622305.1 Nannospalax galili
AACACTATGATGGCACATTGGAGCAATATAATGGCACATAGTGCCATAGTTTTGGCATATTTGAGCATTGTGATGCCAGAATGAGCATTATGATGGCACAATGGAATATTGGAAGGAATACTGTAACAATGTGACGACATTTTGGAGCAATATAATGGTACATGGGGCCACAGTGTTGGCATATTGGAACATTGTGATGTCACATTGGAGCACTGTGATGTCATATTGTGGGA
>NW_008393376.1:0-233 GCF_000622305.1 Nannospalax galili
CCCAAAGCAGAACCCTAATCCTATCCTGAAACCAAACACTAACCCTAACCCCAAGCACAACCACAAACCAAACCTAGCCGCAGGCTCAGACCAAGCCCCAGCCCCAGCTTAGCCCCAACCATCACCCTAACACTAACACTAACCCTAGCCCTAGCCCTAACACTAACATTAACCCCTAATCCTAACCTTAACAAGACACAAAACGAAACCTGAAACTGAACCCTAACCCACAC
>NW_008393377.1:0-234 GCF_000622305.1 Nannospalax galili
CCCTCTCTTTTTGTTACCAAAAGACTCATTCTGAAGTACCCATGGAAAGAGGCTGAAATCAGAAGTCAGTCATGGCCTTCCATGAGCTCTCTGAAATAGCAGGAAACTATGTCTCTGTAGAAAACTTGCTTCTAGAACAGGAGCGCAGAGTCCAGGAAGGAGTACAACAGAAACTCTCGGGCCCTGGTTGCTCAAGCTCAGCCCACACCTTTTTTTTTTTTTTTTTTTTTTTTT
>NW_008393378.1:0-234 GCF_000622305.1 Nannospalax galili
TTTACAGGACAGCCTCTCAAGACAGTGTGCTTGCTGAGGGGTAGAGAGGAGGGGCAAAAATCTGGAGCTGAGCCAACCTCTTATTGCAGTCAGCAGCTTGTTTTCAAGAAATGGAGCATGTGTGCATACACACTGCACATGTGTGGCACTCAGAGGACAACCTCAGGGCGAGACCTCAGGTAGCTTTCAACTTTCTTTTGGGACAGAATCTCTTATCGGCTTGAAACTTCCCCC
>NW_008393379.1:0-234 GCF_000622305.1 Nannospalax galili
AAAATTCTGTAGAGGAACAAAATGTTCTAAACAAGTGAGAATAATACTCCTCTTATGGATATAATGATTATATAATTCAAATTTTTGCCATTTAAATGAAGTATTTGAAGAATGCAGACTTTATAAAGAGCCGAGATTTATTTAGCTCACAGTTTGAGAGGTTAAATGTCCAAACAGCACTCAATGGCCTCTAGTGCCTGCTTTGTGGTGACTGGCAGGTGTGTGAGTGGAGGA
>NW_008393380.1:0-234 GCF_000622305.1 Nannospalax galili
GGAACAGCTCCTGTATTACTGCATTTCTATATTTGGTGGTAATAAAAGATGTCATTCAGATGACCTGAGGTATACAATTTCATATTAGTGAAAGAAAAAGTTTTCTCCTCTCCTCTCCTCTACCTGAGGCTTCTTCATGGCCCATTGGAAGTAACTTCCTCTCTCCATTCCAGTGAGTTCTTTGGTTGGGCCTCACTATAACATTAGCAGAATCCAAACAACATGGATATTTGA
>NW_008393381.1:0-233 GCF_000622305.1 Nannospalax galili
AATGGAAACAACCTAGATGTCCATCCACTGATGAATGGATAATGAAAGTATAGTACATTTATACAATGGACTATTATTCAGCTGTTAAGAAAAACAAAATTATGAAATTTTCAGGTAAACGAATGGAACTGGAAACAGTCATCCTTGAGTGAGGTAACCCAGATCCAGAAAGACAAATGCCACGTGTTCTCTCTCACGAGTGGATGCTAGCTTTGAATCTTTAGGCAGGTGTT
>NW_008393382.1:0-234 GCF_000622305.1 Nannospalax galili
AAAATAAAAATTTTTATAAAAATTTTCTATTCAGTGTTCTAAAAAATAAAATTCTAAGCAGATTTTCACTAAGGTCATACATATATGATGAATATTTTCATGCTTCCCAACTTACTCTAAAAAAAAATTAAAAAACCATTATGATTGTGTAGACCACTGTTTGGCTTCTCTTACTCCTGGTCCTACTTTCAGGATGGCTTCCTTAAGCTTTTTCAATATGTAATCCCCATTTAA
>NW_008393383.1:0-234 GCF_000622305.1 Nannospalax galili
TACGAACTATTTTAGGAAAACACCAGACGTGTGAGGAGTGGAACAGAGAAGGAAATGCAGGAGTGCAAACGTCTAAGTTTCGTTTTCCCAGGAAGGGTGAAAAGACATGTTCAGACAGCTAGGAATCACCTCACTGAAGTTGACAACAGAGAAGTGAAAATTTATTTATAACTACTACTAATTAATTATTAAAAATATTAAACTCTGAAAAATAGGAAAGTTCCCACAGAGCAT
>NW_008393384.1:0-234 GCF_000622305.1 Nannospalax galili
TTATGAAAGAAATAAAAGTATTTCTGGAATTAAATGAAAAGGACAATACAATACTACATGATGTTTTAGACCCTATTTGCAGAGAAACTCAGTCATGGATGGTGATATTCTCCTTGTCCCTTATCTTTGTCTTCATAACCAACAGAAATTGCATCTAAATTGCCCTCAGAGGATGAAAAGCACTGGGAGCTTCCTTTGTTCTTGGTGACAGCACATGTTTTCATACTGGAAGGC
>NW_008393385.1:0-234 GCF_000622305.1 Nannospalax galili
GCTTGGATGTGTGCAGAAATATTCAAGCCTCTGTTCCTTTGGAATATATATATATATATTTAGTGGTTTAGGTATACAGGTAGTCACAGAGATCAGGGAGATCATGCAGTCTAATTGTATGGTATCATGTAAGCACTTTGTGTTAGTTTTTATAATAATATCTGTGTCATGAAGTTTCTTATCTTGATGAACAGAAAACTGATTATACACAATGAGTTCTTCATATAGGTAAAT
>NW_008393386.1:0-234 GCF_000622305.1 Nannospalax galili
CACAGTCCCTCATACATTTAGTTGTCCTACTTAACTATTTGCTGGCAAAATATGTTTCTTTCTCAGTCTTATGCTGTTTTAAATCTGGCTCACTTATTTCTAGGACTTAGGTTATGCTATTATAACAGAATATGAAAATGGAATTTAGTTTCAGATTTAATTTTGTCTCGGGATGCTGCAGACCAAAATACAGTGTGACAGTACTACATAGGAGCTACAGAAGATGCAGGTTAA
>NW_008393387.1:0-233 GCF_000622305.1 Nannospalax galili
GTTATGACACAATGGATCATTGGAATGACTCATGGCCATTGTGGTGTCACACTGGGGCATTGTGATGACCCGTTGGAGAATTGTGATGTCATCACAATTGTGTGATGTTGCGATGGAACATTGGAGTAATGTAATGACACATTGGTCCATATTGATGGCAAATTGGAGCATTGTAATGTCATATTGGAGCATTGTGATGTCACATTGGAACACTGTGACATAATATTGGAGCA
>NW_008393388.1:0-234 GCF_000622305.1 Nannospalax galili
TTGTAATGGTATTTCTAACCCTGTTACACTAATCATAACCTTAAGATTAAACTATAACTAAACCTCACTCTTATTTTAATATTAAACTTTGGTGTAACCCTAACACTACTCCTATCATAAATATAACCCTAAGCCAAGCCCTAACCCTAAACCTAACCCTAAATTTATTCCTAAACCTAATCATAGAGTGAATACTAAACCTAACGAAAATCATAATCTTAACACTTAACCTCA
>NW_008393389.1:0-234 GCF_000622305.1 Nannospalax galili
AGGCGGTAGAGATGGCGAGTGGGGTCAAAATGGCAGGCACGGACCCATTGTTAGCGCCAAGGAGATGGCAAGCGCTGTGGAAATAACCAGAGAGGTCGGGACTGCAGAGCTGTCTGGGTGGTCCGAGCTATCAGGAAGGCGGGTGCAGTCTGGATGGCGGGCATGGTCTACAAGGCTGGAGCGACCAGATGTGAGCCGCGACAAACCGATGGAGGGCGCTGTAGGGATGGTGGG
>NW_008393390.1:0-234 GCF_000622305.1 Nannospalax galili
TTGGTTGGCCTCCTTGACTCCAATCGCATACACATGGACGTTCTCTTCTCTCAGACTCTGTGCGGGCTCCAGGACGCTATCCTGGGATCTGCCATTCATCAGGACAACAAGGTGACAAGGCACTTTGTCTCTTCGTTTCTCCTTTGCTTTCTGCAACAGCTTCAGTGTGAAGTTCAGGGCTGCACCTGCGTTGGTATTCCCACCCATCTGCCTGATGTTCTCAATGGCCTTTCC
>NW_008393391.1:0-234 GCF_000622305.1 Nannospalax galili
CATTTCATTAAAGAAGATCACCTCTCCCTTACCCACAGTAATCATATTTTTTCTTTTAGAAAATTTTGTAGCTTTAAATTATGCCCAAATAAAGAGGATTAAACAAAAAGCTAAGATGGACATAGTGGTACAAATCTATAAATCCCATAATCTTGGGATCACAAGATGTAGACCAGCTTGGGCTACACAAGGAGACTGCCCAGCCTGGTCTACATAATGAGTTCCAGAACAGCT
>NW_008393392.1:0-234 GCF_000622305.1 Nannospalax galili
TCCTTTTACCACCCCCTTTTTTTTCATCAACAGATGAAAAGGCTTAGCAACATCCAGAAATCCCAGGGCTGGGGCAGTTAGGAGGGCCTGTTTGATCTTACTGAAGGCTTCTTCCTGGACCTCCATCCAAACAAAGGACTCGCTTTCCTGTGTGACTTCATAGAGGGGCCTTGCCAGTTCAGCGAATCCTGGGATCCACAAGCAGCAGAATCCTGCTGACCCCAGGAACTCCCT
>NW_008393393.1:0-234 GCF_000622305.1 Nannospalax galili
TTAGTATAACAGCTTCTAGTTCCATCCATTTGCCTGCAAATTTCATGATTTATTTTTTCTTTACCTCTGAGTAAAATTCTTTTGTGCAAATGTGCCATATTTTCATTATCTGTTTATCAGCTGAGGGACATTTAATCTGTTTCCATTTCTTAGATATTGGGGAAAAGTAACAATAAACATGACTGTGCAAGTATCTCTGCAGTACAACAGGTCCTTTGGGTATATGCCAAGGAG
>NW_008393394.1:0-234 GCF_000622305.1 Nannospalax galili
AGACTCCCATAGGGAACCTCACCCACCCACCCAGGGCTCAGGGACCATTGCAGAAAAGGAAATAAAAAGATTGTAAGAGCCAGGGAAAGTTCATGACTACATGAAGGTGGAGACTTCCAGGCTACTGGAGGCTTGCTTATATGAGCCCATGGCAGTGGTGGCATTGAACAAGTGACCCATGTCAGCTCAGTTAAACAAGGGTCCAAAGGGAAGCAGAAAATTGGTGGTGGGCCA
>NW_008393395.1:0-234 GCF_000622305.1 Nannospalax galili
ATTAATAATGGAGGCTTTCAGGACCAGCAGTCATATGTCATAGGCAATCAGCTGCCTGGGCATTTTGAATGCAAGGCTTTTTTGAAACTCGATCATGGTAAGCTGTGAGGGGGGTAGTAGGAAAATTTTCTAGTATGTAACCTTCTCGAGCATTTGCATTGTACCTTTATATTCCCTAAATCGCTCAGAAACAGCATAGGCACATACCCGTTGTGATTTATCATGTGCATTCCC
>NW_008393396.1:0-234 GCF_000622305.1 Nannospalax galili
TTAAAAGCTAATCTATACAATCAAATGAGCCACTTCCATAATTCTGCAGTAGTCTGAAGACACTATGCAGTAACTCTTACCTTCTTTGCTTGTTCTCATGCACATTTTAACAGCCTCTGGCCATTTGACACACATATGAACTTCCTACAGCATGAGCATGATTAGAAAAGCTGTAGTTTAACATTGGTCTTTGAAATTTTAAATTTCATTTTATTTTATGTGTATGAGTGTTTG
>NW_008393397.1:0-234 GCF_000622305.1 Nannospalax galili
ACACACACACTTACAAAATGAAGGAACAGAATCAGAAAATGTTAACAAAAGGAAGTCGCTAGTATGGATCCAACTTGCTGTCTTGCATAGGCCTACTCACAGAGGAACCACAGAGCACACTCATCCAAGAAATGAATGACACACAGTTGCTTCTTACCACATTTTTCTTCTGTAGTTGAAGAAGGTTGACAAGATGCCAAAAATGATCACAGCTTCCAACTGAAGGAAAAAAAA
>NW_008393398.1:0-234 GCF_000622305.1 Nannospalax galili
GGGGGGGGCTTGTGAGGCCAGGCTGGCAGAGGTGGGTACCAGGGGTAAGCCTTCGAAGGTTATAGCACGGTCCTGCTTTGTCTGTCTTTTCCTTGGTCCACAGACGTGTGAACAAGCCTTTACCACACACTCCTGTCACGCCCTCCATGTCATGATGAACAGAACTCTGAAACCATGAGCCAAAATAAACCCTCCATTAAGTGCTTCTGTCTGCTTGGTACTGACACTTTCTCT
>NW_008393399.1:0-234 GCF_000622305.1 Nannospalax galili
TGATAGGACCACCGGGCAGTAGAGGAGGAAGATAGCCCCCACCCCACCCCCATACAGAATGTGTGTATTATGTATGGTAGTTCTGTCTTCCCTGTTTCGTAGGCCCTCTTGGCCTGCAACATGCCCAGACCAACCATGTTTCTCTTTTATAACCTCCTTTTCTTAACTCCCAGAATGAATTCTTTTTCATTCCTCTGAGGGTTATGACTTATGACTACAATCCTGCAAAACCTG
>NW_008393400.1:0-234 GCF_000622305.1 Nannospalax galili
CTAAAAAGGTTGGATAAAAATATTCAGTCATGTTTGTTTATGTTTGTACATTTCTCTTTGACTTTTAAAGCCTACTTATTGTCAATATTTTGAAGATGCATTATTGTGAATGTGTTTAGATTGAAATATCTCCCTTTAATATTCATATTTTATAATTATAAAGTAACCATCTCAATCACAAGGATTATTTCTTGCCTTAAAGTTGATCATATTAGCCTAGTAATGACTTCCTTT
>NW_008393401.1:0-234 GCF_000622305.1 Nannospalax galili
CGAGTGGCAAAAGGATGCAATGAGTTGAAAATAACCTTGTTCCAATGAAGATTTTAAAAAGCAAATAATAGTTTCTCATCTAGGGCTACAGCTTCTTACTCACTTCTTCACTTGCGTGCTGGGATTTTTGTCTGGTCCACGCTTTCGTGGGTTTCGTCCCTGCTAACACCATTGCTGAGTTCATTTGAGTAACTGCCTAGCTGTTTGGAAAACTCTGTTTCCTGGTGGTCATCT
>NW_008393402.1:0-234 GCF_000622305.1 Nannospalax galili
GACTTCAAATCTTGGTCTCCAGTACTGTAGTGCCCACCTGTAGCTAAGTGAGACAATCAGGTATTGTTCTAATATGATGGATAAATGTGTTTTCGCCCCCTATTTAGAAGCCTTTGAGAAGGAACTGACACTCATTGTAACCACTCCTACAGCTATCAAAATACATGAAAGCAAATCCTGAACCTATCACTGTAGAGTCCAGCCTTGGAGACAAAAGAAACATGATGAAGATGC
>NW_008393403.1:0-234 GCF_000622305.1 Nannospalax galili
CAGGCATTGCATGCATGCTGCAGACAAAACATACACATAAAATATAAATACATAAACAAAACGTTTTTAAAATTAATTTAAAAATTTAAGGACAAAAAATCTAAGTTTAGAGAGTTACAGAATCTGTATGGAACAGCTTCCTATGAACCTTATCTGGGGAAGGACAGTTTGAGAACCAGCAACAAAGGAAGAAATTTTGGCAGAGGACAGTGGGCAGTGGGCAAGGCTTCTGGG
>NW_008393404.1:0-233 GCF_000622305.1 Nannospalax galili
CCTGCCTCTGCCTCCCAAGTGCTGGGATTAAAGGCTTGCGCCACCACGGCCGGCTTTAGCAAAAACTTTTGAAGCCAACAAGCTGACACATATTTGTGACAATCTTAAGCTTTAGAAGTCATAGAGGGGGACATTGTTACAGAGTGAAAACATGAATCAGAATGGCAGCAGACACTTCATTAGTTAGCATGGAGAGGAAGATGAAGTATTATTTTCAAAGTTCAGAGAGAAAA
>NW_008393405.1:0-234 GCF_000622305.1 Nannospalax galili
GACTTCACAGTGGTCCATTTTGATATCACAGTGATCCAATGTGACATCCCAGTGCTTAAATGCGAAATCACAGTGCTCCAATGTACCATCACAATGCTGCAATATGAGTTCACATTGTTCCAATGTGATTTCACTGTTTCAGTGTGACATCACAATTCTCCAATGTGCCAACACTATCTCCCAATGTGCCATTATATTCCTGCCATGTGTGATCACAATGTGACAATACGACTT
>NW_008393406.1:0-234 GCF_000622305.1 Nannospalax galili
CAAGGAGCTCAGGGAGGGAGGGGAAGGAAAATTTAGGAAGATGGGAAAGTAGACCTCTGATCACGGTCCACAATGGTTAACCATGGGACTATTGCTAGGTTAAACAGGCTCTGGTAGATGGACCCACATTGAAGGACATTTAAAGCCACAAATTAGACTCTATAGTTCTTATTATCAATACATAACAAAGTACATTAAATTGGGCAGGAGGCAATGAGGGGAGGTGGGGATATG
>NW_008393407.1:0-234 GCF_000622305.1 Nannospalax galili
AGGAAAGGATTGAAGAGCTGAGCAAGGGACAGCTGTTACTTTACATAGATCGGGTAAGGCCTTTCTGAGCAGAACAAGTGAATCACTTGAAGGCTGCAAGGTGGCTCAGTGGATAAAGTCACTTGCCACCAAGTCTCATGTCCTGAACCCTCTGAATTCCACACAGGTTCCGCTGCACATAAATAAATGTGATACGATAATACAGAACAGCAATGAAGGAAGGAGGGCTTTATG
>NW_008393408.1:0-232 GCF_000622305.1 Nannospalax galili
AGATTAAGATTAAAATATCAAGATCAACTCAGTATTAGAAATGACTTCAGAAATGGCCAAGGATCTGGCTCAGTGGGAAAAGGTGCTTGCTGTCAAGCCTCTCATCCCTGGAACTCCCATAGCAGAAGGAGAGGTTCCCACAAACTGTCCTCTAACTTCTACACCTGAACACCTTCACCTCAAAATAAAATGAGAGAGAGAGAGAGAGAGAGAGAGAGAGAGAGAGAGAGAG
>NW_008393409.1:0-234 GCF_000622305.1 Nannospalax galili
AAGTATATAGGCTACATAAGATCTATGATAAAATAAATGTATAAATATATCGAGATAAGATAAAGGAAAGCAAAGAAAAATAAAGGTATAAATATATTAAGTGCAGACATGTAAATAAAGGAAAACAAAGAAATATAAAAGTATAAATATATTAGTAAAAGTATATATATAAATATCAATATAAAAAGCAAAACTATATTAATATATAATTTTAAATAAAGTATAAGTGAGATG
>NW_008393410.1:0-234 GCF_000622305.1 Nannospalax galili
ACTAAGACTGAAGGGAGACAGTTGGAATATGGAGAGAATTGCTTGTTGGGGGTCTTTGACAAGTACTCAGATGAATGGTGACCTGGTAGGAACAAGGTTGAACTTACACTTCCCAGACTTTCATGTCTCTTCATGTTGTCTATGACTGGATAAAGTCAACTCACAGCTCAGTGGCAAGGGAGATCAAGCACACAGCCACTACAGAAACGGTCTCCTTGGGACACAGCAGGATGG
>NW_008393411.1:0-234 GCF_000622305.1 Nannospalax galili
TATCAGTCTTTTGCTGGTCACTCCCTGTTTTGCACTCCCAGGTGAAATGCCCACTCCTACCACATTTAGAACACCCTTTGCCTTTGTTTCTTTCTTTCGTTCTTTTTTTTTTTATTAGCCAAAATTTTTTTTACAGATTGTCCACTAAAAGCTGCTGCCATGGCAAGTCCCTGCTGATAAGAGGGACCTATATCTGAACACAGGCGTATATAACCAGTCAAATCAGTCTTTTTC
>NW_008393412.1:0-233 GCF_000622305.1 Nannospalax galili
TGGTCGTGTCACCTGCCCCCTCTAACATGCACATGGTCGTGTCACCTGCCCACTCTGATGTGCACATCTTTGTGTCACCTGCCCCCTCTGACATGCATATGGTTATGTCCCCTGCCACCTCTGATGTGTAGATCGTCCTGTTACTTGCACCCTCTGTTGTGCAGATGATTGTGTCACCTGGACTCTCTGATGTGCACATGGTCATTTCACTTTCCTTCTCTGACATGCACTTG
>NW_008393413.1:0-234 GCF_000622305.1 Nannospalax galili
GGGGGATTGTCTTGATTATATTAATTGATATGGGAAGACCCAGCCCACTGTGGGTGGCACCCTTCCCTAGGCAGTGTTCTTAACCGCTGAGCCATCTCTCCAGCCCCAGGATCCTGTATTTCTAATAAGTCACACGTGGGGAAATCATAAAGATTTAAACAAGAGTGGTCATAGCAACAGCTGCTGTTTAGTGAGCCCTACGCTGCACCAAGTTCATGTACATTTAAAAAAAAA
>NW_008393414.1:0-234 GCF_000622305.1 Nannospalax galili
GATCCTATTGGATAAACTTCTGCTGAGCGACATCAGGGGACACTAACTTGACTTGATAGGCTTTAACATAAATGATAGAATATATGAAATCCAATGGGGGGCTATGGGAGGGTGTTGATGGGGTAAAATGGGTATAAAGATGATTAAGATGTTGTGTATGAAATACGCAATATTTAATTATACATAATACTATATATATATGCATATACATATGTATAAAGTATTGATGAGTCC
>NW_008393415.1:0-234 GCF_000622305.1 Nannospalax galili
TTTCTAATCTCTATATACATGACTATCACTGGTCACAGTCGCCCACCTTTTAAAGAAAGCGTTTTGGCTTCTGTGCAGCAAATGGAGCCAACAATTATTTGCTGACTTGAATTTCTCACTAGAGTGACATCAGTATTGGAGAAAACCACTTTCGCTTTTGTGCCAGGAGACAGATGGATTGAATGTTCTCTTTTTCATGGCCATGGATCCAGTGGCTTTTTTGGTGTCTTCTGT
>NW_008393416.1:0-234 GCF_000622305.1 Nannospalax galili
GGCCCTGGGGATGAGCCAGTGTTTCCTAGGAACAAAGGCCTTAACGGTTCTGGAAGGTCAGCAGAGTCCAGCGTGGCAGAGCCCGGTGGCGTGAGGGAAAGGCCACGGGTGCTGGACGTGACATAGCCCTTGTGGCCAGCTGGAAACGCTCCCGAAGGATGAAGGCCTGTGTGTATAATGTGACAAAGCTGCTCCAACCTTTCCACCAACCCTTTGAAAACTTTTGGCGACATC
>NW_008393417.1:0-234 GCF_000622305.1 Nannospalax galili
TCATAAAAATCAGAATGCATACATGCTATGCATACAAAACTAGGTAATATGGTGCCCACACAATTAAAATCTAAAAGAGGAATTTCAAAGCAACTTATGGAAATAAAAGGGAATACAGAAAACTGAATGAAATTATGAGAACAATTCATGATGTGACTGAGAAAGTCATCAGCGATAGAAACCATAAAAATGAATGAGAAAACTTATAGCTAAAGACTACAAGTAATATAAAAG
>NW_008393418.1:0-234 GCF_000622305.1 Nannospalax galili
ATTGCCTCTACTTTTACTTTGAACAGAGTGACCAGATTTAACCAGAGGTACAAAAATTATTTGAGCAAAGCATTCCCCCTGGGGAATAGTGACTATAATGTCAACAGCTTGGGTTATAATTCTAATTTCCCCAGTATAATCTGCATCAATTATTCCAGGAACAACAGATAGGCCTTTCAGGGCGGCACTACCCCACCCTAATATTAGTCCACAAGTATCTTTGGGCAGTGGTCC
>NW_008393419.1:0-234 GCF_000622305.1 Nannospalax galili
TTTTAGGGGATCTGACACCCTCTTCTGACCTCCTCAGGCATTATATGACATTGATGCTTACATACACATAAAAGAAAAGAAAAATTAAATAAAAAAATGATTACATCAATCAAGCCATTATTTGCTAGTAACAAGAAACTGAAATAGGATCATCTTTCATTTTACTAAGCAAATAGTAGTACGAAACTGGAGACTGGGAAAGAAAAGATATAGCATGTAGCAGTTCATGAAAAA
>NW_008393420.1:0-234 GCF_000622305.1 Nannospalax galili
TCCTAAGCACCCAAATGAGTGAACAGTAGTTAATGGCTACAAGCCACAGTAACAGTTCCTATATTGTTTTTGTACAAATCAAGAAAAGGCACTCTTGGAGCTGGAGAGATGGCTCAGTGGTTAAGAGCATTTACTGCTTTTTCAGAGGACCCGAGTTCAATTCCCAGTACCAACATCACAGCATCCTGTAACTCCAGCTCCAGAAAATCTAACACTTTGAACCTTGCAGGCATA
>NW_008393421.1:0-234 GCF_000622305.1 Nannospalax galili
GATGGCGCTGTTTGGGGAAGTTTTAGAAGCATGTCACTGGGGTTTGGATTAGAGAGTTCTTAAGCCTTGCCAGATCTCCAGTTTTTCTCTTGCTTCCTGGAACTGCATGATGATGTGAGAGTTTAGCTTCTGTTGCTACTGGTCCACCCACTGCCAGCTACCATGGATCCCTGCCATGACAATCTATAATTCCCCTGTAATTGTAAGCTCAAATAAACTCTTCTTTCTATAAAT
>NW_008393422.1:0-234 GCF_000622305.1 Nannospalax galili
GAGGTAAAGGAAAAGAATAACATTAAAGAGAAGAACAGTAGGAAACAGGTCTTAATAAGGGATATATGGCTAAAAATTGGGTTAGTTTAAGGGAGAGGGGATGGAGGGGTACACAAGGAACCTAGGGGATAAAGGAAAAGATGGAGCTCAAGAGAGGTAGGACCACAGAAGTGTATTAGTAAAGGAGAAAGGGGAGAAATGGGGGCACCTTAAGTGGGAAAACTATGATGGAGG
>NW_008393423.1:0-234 GCF_000622305.1 Nannospalax galili
GCTCTGGGCCTGTGGTGGGACACGACATGACAGTGGGAGTGGGTTGCAGAGGACAGTCTTCACCTCAGGGAAGACAAGAAACATAGAGAAGGATCTGTGAAAGGGGCAGGGGCAGGATGTACCCCCCAAACACTCTGCCAGTGACTTTCTTCCAGCTGGGCCCCGCTTCTCGATGTCCTTAGTATCTCCTCAAATAGCACCACCAAGGACCAGTCTTTCAATGCATGTACCTTC
>NW_008393424.1:0-234 GCF_000622305.1 Nannospalax galili
AATGAAAGATTTATTTATTTATTTGTTTGGAGACGGGGTCTCATTTAGCCCAGGCTGGCCTCAAACTTGATTTGTGGATGAAAATGACCTTGAACTTGTATTCCTCCTCCTCCACCTTCCCAGTGCTGGGATTACAGGCTTGTACTGTTACACTTGGTTTATGCAGTGCTGGGGATCGAACCCAGGACCTCGTACAGGTTAGGCAAGCACCCTACCTTCTGAGTTGCATGCTCC
>NW_008393425.1:0-234 GCF_000622305.1 Nannospalax galili
TTACCTTTTCCTGGCTTCTGGTGTTACATAAGAATTTATATACTCACATATAAAGGATGGTGCTACAGTCTGCAAATGAGGGAGAACATACGTCGCTTGCTTTTCTGTGTTTGTGTTATTTCACTTGGTATAACACTCTCTAGGTCCATCCATTTACGTGTAAATTTCATAATCTCATCTTTTCATACTGCGAGTAGAACTTTAGTGTGTAGATGTGCCACATTTTCTTTTTAA
>NW_008393426.1:0-234 GCF_000622305.1 Nannospalax galili
TGTGATGTCACAATTGAACATTATGAAGTCATATTGTCACATTGTGATGGCTCATTGGAGCAATAGAATCGCTCATGTGGCGATAGTGTTGGCACATTGTAGCACTGCCACTTCACAATGGAGCATTGTGAAGTCATATTGTAAGAGTTTGATGGCGCATTGGAGCAACAGAATGGAACATGCGGCAATAGTGTTGGCACATTGCAGTTTGTGATGTCACATTGTGAACTCATA
>NW_008393427.1:0-234 GCF_000622305.1 Nannospalax galili
CACAACTTATTTTTCCATTTGCCAACTGATAGACATTTATGTTTTTATAACCCTTTTATTATCACACAAACTCTGCTATAAACATCCACCGGTTTTGTGGACATTTTTTTGTGTAGACAGTTTTGTGAAGATGCTGTGTAGACAATGTTTGTGTAAACATAACCTCCAGAAGTAGTGTTACAGCTTGAGGTTTTACATTCTGGGGTACTACCCAAACTAATTGCCAACATAATT
>NW_008393428.1:0-234 GCF_000622305.1 Nannospalax galili
TATAAGAAAGCTAGCTGAGCATAAGTCAGTGCATGAACCAGTATGCAGCATTCCTCTTTGATTTCTGCTTCAGTGCTTGAGATCCTGCCCTTACTTCTTTGAATGAGGCATAGTGGCCTGGAAGGTGAAACAAAACAACCCTTTCCTCCCCCAACTTGCTTTTGATCAGAGTGGGTTTTTGTTTTTTCCTTTTACTTAGTTGAATTTTGGCAAATTTGGTGCAATATATTTTGA
>NW_008393429.1:0-234 GCF_000622305.1 Nannospalax galili
CCAAGAGACTCAGGGGGGCTGTCTAAGGACAGATGCTGAGAAAGCCAGGAACAGCTGGGGAAGCATTAAGAGCCAGGAAGCATTAAGGACACTGGGAATTGGGGAGAAAGTTGCTATCCTCATGGTGGGGTGTGATGTGGTTGGTGGAGATCTCAAAAGCTTAACTGAGAAGTAGAGAAAGGATCCACAGGCATTCATGCCTTTGTAAGTATGATAAAGATGTAATAAGCTATA
>NW_008393430.1:0-234 GCF_000622305.1 Nannospalax galili
GCTAGGCTGGCTGGCTTACACAGAACTCAGGTGTTCAAGCCTGTGTGTCAATTACTTGCCCACTGAACTGTCTCCTCAGCTCTACTCTAAGAAATTCAAAAAAATAATCTCAACAGTATCATTGAATTCGAAACCTGTTCAACAAAATGCCTTTGAATGTCTATTTGTATAGCAGACCTATCTTGTTATTCCTACAAATTCATTTCCTTCTTTCCTACTAATAGAGGCCTTGCG
>NW_008393431.1:0-234 GCF_000622305.1 Nannospalax galili
TATTTTTGCGGTAATCAATGTCTGTCTTGTTGGACTTAAATCCTGTTCAACAGGAAGATAATTCACATATTGCACTGTGACATAGATAGGTACACATAGTTGAAGAGGACATAGACCCTAATGAACCTACTTATTTCAATTCACAGACCAACACAAATTCTTACTATATTCTAAATATGTATTTTTATATTTTACAGAAAAGTCTGTACCTTTCACCATATAAAAGAAGCTTTT
>NW_008393432.1:0-234 GCF_000622305.1 Nannospalax galili
CTCCAGGCTTCCTTGCTCCCTGAAATCCCATAGACAGGCCTGAGGCCTTTGCACAGGCTATTTACTCTTTCTGGAATGTCCTTTCGCCCACTTCCTGGCTTACTGGCATTGATGCCTTAGTTCTCAAGACTGATATCTCTTCCAGAAAGCTTCTGTGCTCTCCTCAATCCCAGCTCAAGTACATCCTCTGGGTTCTTCCTGGAAGCACTCTGGGCTATCACTGCTAATGTGTTT
>NW_008393433.1:0-234 GCF_000622305.1 Nannospalax galili
TCAATCGAGCTTACTTGATTGCAAAGCTGATTGTGTTCTCAGCACCCTGAAGGCATCACCGACAGACTGATCTGAAGGGGTGGTGATCCTCTGCGCACGTGTGTACAGGGAGGATGTGTGCATATTTTTCTGTGGGACATGCATTAGAGTCTCTAGCTGAAATTTATTGTGGAAATTTTTTAATGTTGAGCTTCTGTGGTTTCATACAACAGTTCTTCATCAAATTTAGACCCC
>NW_008393434.1:0-234 GCF_000622305.1 Nannospalax galili
GAGTGTGATGTTCTAGAAAGAAAGGCCTGCAGTCTTCATTGCACTTTTTGTGATACTCCCTCTAGGAGGCTCCAGACTCTGCTGAGGTGAGACATGATCTTAAGATTGTTGAAAACATAGTACATAGTTTTTTTTTTTTTTAAGTTCACATCTCCAGACCCAGAAGACAACATTCTAGAGTGTTAGAAAGCAGGGACTTCAGAACAACTCCAGGAGTGTTTACTCTTGCACACG
>NW_008393435.1:0-234 GCF_000622305.1 Nannospalax galili
ATTTCATTGAACTGGAAGCTAAAACTTCCCCCTGGCCACTTTGGGCTTCTGGTGCCCTTAAGTCACCAGGCTAAGAAAGGAATAACAGTTAGGAAGGGTGATTGATTCAGATATGAGGGAAAATTGGACTGTTTCCCCATAATGGAGGTAAGGAGGATTATATCTGGAAGGCAGGAGATTCCTTAAGGTGTCTTTTGGTGTTACCATGTCCTGTGATTAAGGTCAATGGGAAAC
>NW_008393436.1:0-234 GCF_000622305.1 Nannospalax galili
GGAGAGGAAAGAGCTTCTAAAGAGGGAGAAAGATAATGAAAAGTGAAATATTTTTGCATCTGAGCCAATTTTCTTGTTGGTTTGCTTTGCCACAGTGGAGGATGACAGACTCTGACTTGGACTTCTGGCACAATAATGAACAAAGGATGAAGATAATAGTAAGTACAATCTGTGCTTATATGCATCATGGTACCCACAGCCTCTAAAAAGGCATGGCAGTTTTGCTCTGTCCCT
>NW_008393437.1:0-234 GCF_000622305.1 Nannospalax galili
TACCTACATGCAGGCAATACATGATACACATAAAATAAAAATAATAAATAATTTTTAAAAAATGTCTGAGTTTAGAGACAGATGAATGGTGGCTCCATTAATGAAAGCATTTTTTGAAGACAGAAAAATCTTACTTGGCATAAAAGATGATGTGATCAACTTTGGACTTTCTTGAAGAGAAGTTTGAAGAGTTGGCTTACTGGGTAAAGCTGCCAATCATGTCAGATACGCAGG
>NW_008393438.1:0-233 GCF_000622305.1 Nannospalax galili
CATGGTCGTGTCACTTGCCCCTCTGATGTGTAGATGTTCAGGTCACCTGCCTCCTCTGATGTGCACATGGTCGTGCCACCTGCCCCTCTGACGTTAGATGTTCAGGTCACCTGCCCTCTCTGACGTGCAGATTGTTCTATCACCTGCCCCTTTGACGTGCAGAACGTCCTGTCACCTGCCCACTCTGACGTGCAGATGGTCGTGTCACCTGCCGCCTCTTACGGGCAGATTGT
>NW_008393439.1:0-233 GCF_000622305.1 Nannospalax galili
TGGAGTTATGGACAACTGTTAACTGCCATGTAGATGCTGGGAACCGAACCTCGGTCCTCTATAAGAGCAGCCAGTGCTCTTAACCACTGAGCCATGTCTCCAGCCCCCTGAAAACTGTGTTTTTATTTCTACTTGTTTTGATTGTTTTCGAGTTAGTCTGACACTGTAGCCCAGGCTGGCATTGAACTTGACAACCATCTTCCCTTAGCACCCCAAGTGCTGGGACTGTAGGC
>NW_008393440.1:0-234 GCF_000622305.1 Nannospalax galili
TAGAGACTTTACACCTGCGCACAAGGAAGCAACCACACAGAGACAGTGTGCACCTGGGCACGTTTGAGTGACTGCATACAATCTGTACCTGCACGTATATGCGTGACACTACAGAGACAGTCTGCACCTGTGCACACATGCAAGCGATCACACAAAGACAATCTGCATCTGTGCATACATGCAAATGATCACCACATAGAGAGAGTCTGCATCTGTGCACACAAGTAAGCGACA
>NW_008393441.1:0-234 GCF_000622305.1 Nannospalax galili
TAATACATAAGAGGGAAACTGAGGCATTCACCTTCCCTGTTAGTCACTTTCTTGTTGTGATAGCACAGTATCTGAGAGAAACATTAAAAAAATCCTTTTAGCTCAATTTTTGTTTATTTCGTACAGAACATCTTAATCACGTTTATACGCCCTCCCCATCTGTCCCCTCCCATACTCTCCCCGCACTGGAATTCATACATTCTGTCATTTGTGTTAAGGCCTATCATGTCAAGT
>NW_008393442.1:0-234 GCF_000622305.1 Nannospalax galili
TGAATGTCAGGAGTGTACATACATACATGAAGGCACAGCAGTCACACACATAAAAAATAGACAATAAAAGTGTATTTAGACTTCCTTTTCTTAACTCCTTTTTCTCCCTTTTTAAAGGAAGAAAGAATTTCACCCATGTTTTTATTTTGTTTAATTTAGGGCATGACGTACTAGAGTAATTCACTATCAAAATTCTTACCTCTTTGGACCTGTACAGACTTTTTTCTAAGTATC
>NW_008393443.1:0-234 GCF_000622305.1 Nannospalax galili
TACTACACTCCTACATTTTGTTTCTCTGTAACCCATATCAAATGAAACAAACAGATATGTATCAAAAACTGTGTAACTGTTAAAAAAATGTTTCACTTTACTTCATGTTTCAGGTCTTTTGTCATAGCAAAGAAATTTCAATCACACATAACCATTGTGCAATTCTGTCTGTCGTCATCTGTGTCTGTACATATTGTAGAAGGTGCACATACATGTAAGCACTCCTTTATGTTG
>NW_008393444.1:0-234 GCF_000622305.1 Nannospalax galili
ACTTAACAAATGGCCACATCTTTCCAGGTTGTCAGCTGGGGTCAAGGTAATAATGTGTGGGTACCCAGTGTGGGATAAGTGTAGTGGCTATATGTGGGGTAACGCTGTGTAGGTACCTGGTATGGAGCAGGGTGTAGTGACTATGGGGTGAGGCTGTATGGGTACATGGTATGGGGTGGGGTGTAGTGACTGTGTGTGGGGTGATGCTGTGTGGGTACCTGGTATGTGGGATGG
>NW_008393445.1:0-234 GCF_000622305.1 Nannospalax galili
ACTTAACAAATGGCCACATCTTTCCAGGTTGTCAGCTGGGGTCAAGGTAATGGTGTGTGGGTACCCAGTGTGGGATAAGTGTAGTGGCTATATGTGGGGTGACGCTGTGTAGGTACCTGGTATGGAGCAGGGTATAGTGACTATGGGGTGATGCTGTATGGGTACATGGTATGGGGTGGGGTATAGTGACTGTGTGTGGGGTGATGCTGTGTGGGTACCTGGTATGTGGGATGG
>NW_008393446.1:0-234 GCF_000622305.1 Nannospalax galili
TGTGTACTAGCTAACACAATGAACACATTCCCTCAAAAAGGTGCCATATGAAAGTTATTTTAAGTTGTGACAAGTTGACAATTGAAACTAAGCATCCCATCCACAGACAAATGATGATGTTATCGCCCTAGCCATCTTGAAGATGAGAGTACATTTATAAAAAAAAAATTATTTTTTTGTTTCATGTGTATTAGTATATTGCCTGCAGGTATATAAGTGCACCCATGCAGTGCA
>NW_008393447.1:0-234 GCF_000622305.1 Nannospalax galili
GAGCCCAAGAATTTCTTTGCCCACCCTCCTGCAGTGGCTTTTCTTAGTAACTGTCATCCACAAGTAAATTCATTAACTGCTTCCCTATATTTCTATTACATTTATTTATTCTCTTAATTTTGTGTGTGTATACACATGCCACAACACACACGTGGAGGTCAAAGGCACAACTTGCAGGAGTTGATTCTCTATGTGAGCCATGTGTGTTCCATGAGTTGAACTCAGGTCATCATC
>NW_008393448.1:0-234 GCF_000622305.1 Nannospalax galili
CATTTCAGGGTGACCAGGGTGAGAGGGGGCCAGTGGGGCAGCCAGGCCCTCAAGGACGACAGGTGAGCAAGGCTGGTGGAGGCGGGCAGTGGACGCACAGCTGGGTCCCTCGTTTGATTATATTGGTGTTTTTCTCCTCAGGGCCCCAAGGGAGAGCAGGGTCCCCCAGGAATTCCAGGGCCCCAAGGTTTGCCAGGCATCAAAGGAGACAAGGTGCTATGGGGGTTTGGAAAA
>NW_008393449.1:0-234 GCF_000622305.1 Nannospalax galili
ATTTCACCAGCACTCAGGTAACTAGACAGATGTCTCACAAACATCTTTTTCCCTAACTCTGAGAGGGGAAGCAGAGACAGGAGAATCACTGAGGGTTGCCAAGAAAATGAGAAACCAAGGTTTTGCCTCAAAGTGAAAGATGGAGAATGGTAAAGGAAGGTACTTGATGCCCTCTTCTGGCCTTTGCACCTGTGCACCCCACTCCCCATCCCCACACACATGCACTCACACAGG
>NW_008393450.1:0-234 GCF_000622305.1 Nannospalax galili
TTACTAAAACTTCACATATTCCCCATTCAGAATACATCATATGTGTCTATTCTACCTAAGAAAAATTCATTCACCTGTTGGCTCAACAATATTTTTCATAATCGGTGTCATAAGCCATTGCCTTGCAGAGGCTCCGTGGAAAGTCTCCACGCCTATTCAAAAGGTCTAGCATGCATAATAACATGCATAGCACTGGACTGAGTGCTCCACACTGGAAGAAGGAACATCTGAGCA
>NW_008393451.1:0-234 GCF_000622305.1 Nannospalax galili
CAGGGCTTTCTGTCCCCTCTAAACCCTGCTCACCAACTAGGGAACCTCAGGCTTGAAGAGTGTCGGATCATGTCCTCTGCAAAAAGGCCGCTGTGGCTGAACTGGGAGAACCCAGACATCATGTCAGAGCTGCTGTTCCAGAACAATGAGATCATCTTCAAAAACGGCGACGATCTGCGGCAGGACATGCTGACTCTTCAGATCATCCGCATCATGGAGAACATCTGGCAGAAC
>NW_008393452.1:0-234 GCF_000622305.1 Nannospalax galili
CAGCTGCCAATAATTCTTCAACTAAGTTTGGAGCTTGTTGCCCATTCCAACAGATTGTTCTGCATTTTTGTCTGCTGGAGTTTGCATGGGTCTTTTGCGTGCTGACACTGTTGCTGTAGGTTCCTATGAGCAAGGTCCTAGGAGCCTGTAGGACTCTATTTCCATATGGTCCTGCACTTCTTCCCTGACTCTTACAATCTCTTTGTCCCCTCTTCCACAATAGTCCCTGAACCC
>NW_008393453.1:0-234 GCF_000622305.1 Nannospalax galili
GAGGTGAATAGAGTCCAGTTACTGTTTCACATTGCATTACTACTGGGGCCAAGAAACAGGTACCATATTTGCACACAGAATAAACCATTCCAGGGGAATTGGACATGTGAATAAAACTCCAAATGTCATGTGAGGGTTTTGGGGACAACATCTACCTTTGTAAATTTCCATAATACAAATAATAAATAGTCACTGGATCTGAGGCTGACCCTCTGTTCAAACTTCATCCTCCTC
>NW_008393454.1:0-234 GCF_000622305.1 Nannospalax galili
ACAGCAATCTGTGGGGAGGCCTGACCATGGTCATCTAAAAACCATGAAAATGGAGATTTCTATTCAACAAGAAAGATAAATGACTTGGTAGTAGTTTTGACTTGGACAACTTAGAAGTAGAAAATACAGGACTGGAGAGATGGCTCAGTTGGTAAAGCACTTGCCACACAAGCATGATGACCTGAGTTTGATTCCCAGAACTCATATCAAAAGACCAGGCATGGTGGTACACCC
>NW_008393455.1:0-234 GCF_000622305.1 Nannospalax galili
GTATAATGCGTTTATTGATGGAGGAAAATTCAGAGCCACTGTAGTAATTTACACGGTGGTAGGAACAGAACCAAAAACATACATTCACACTTGCGAGGGCTCCACTCAATTTAAAGAACTCATGGCCAGTTCTCTAGCCTTGTCCAAAGTAGATGACCCCACAAATTTGTTCTCTGACAGCCCATATGTAGTCAACCTTCTCCCGGGATTATTAAATTCTCATATTCGGCTAGA
>NW_008393456.1:0-234 GCF_000622305.1 Nannospalax galili
GGAACTCCAGAAAGCATTAGAGGCCAGAGCTAGGCAGGTAATACAGAACATATGCCTGCAGCCAGCACATCTTTACATCCTAGGCGAAGAGTGGCCCAGATAACTCAGAACTCCATCCCTCCTGGCTGGCTAACTTTCAGTTCATTAAATATTGTAATTAAAAGACCTCTGGGGCCTTTGTATATCCAGAGGTCTAACAAATCATTACAAAATATATATTTTTTTATTTTAAAA
>NW_008393457.1:0-232 GCF_000622305.1 Nannospalax galili
GTTCCTCAAACACTAAACAATGATAATAGCAATAATAATAATAATATAGATATCAACTGAAGAATTTTACCCAACATTGATCAATGGCCTCCAAATTTCCATGTATGATCACACATACACTAGTGCCTGCATATATACGTGTACACACACACACACACACACACACACACACACGTAAATACCCACACATACACAATTAAGGAATAAGGACCAAATAATATGACTAATATAC
>NW_008393458.1:0-234 GCF_000622305.1 Nannospalax galili
CCAATCTGTTCTGGGCCCTGTCCCTGGGGTAGAATCTTACCTAGCCATGCAAACTTTCTCTTGGATAATATACAGGCAAGACCTCATAAAAGTCTTGGAAGATTTTCTGTGACACCATGGCCCAGTTCTTCAGGGTGGCCATTAATGTTTCATGAGCCCCATGAATTCTGGCTCATATCTCTTCTCTGTAAAAGTAAGATCCCTCTTCTCAGTTGACTGGCCAAGCAATTGGAC
>NW_008393459.1:0-234 GCF_000622305.1 Nannospalax galili
GAACCAGGAATGGAGGCCATGGCTGGAGAGGGAGATGGAGATCGAGCGATGCAGCTCCGGTGCCAGTGGGAGTGGACCGCCGAGCTCTTCAAGCATCCCTCGACTGAACTCATCGCCAACACTGACATGACTGAGCTTCTCCTTCGGGAGTCGAAGCTAGAGCAGCACTTGAAGGAGAAGCCGCTGTGGCAGGGAGCCAGTCCCCACCCCCAGGCCCAGCTGACTGAAGTGTGC
>NW_008393460.1:0-234 GCF_000622305.1 Nannospalax galili
ATCCAGCAGAGGAAGGAAAAGCTCTCAGAAAAACACAAAAACTCCAGAGATGCTGTCCTGTCCTTCCTGCAAAATCTGCTTTTTAACAAAGAAGCAAGGTGGATTTGCAATGCAACAATCAAGAGACCCACAATCAAGAGAAAGAACAGTTAAGATAAATTCATCCCATCTAAGCCCAAATATTAGATGTTGCAAAAGATATTAAAGCAACTGTTGTAAATATGTTTCAAATAA
>NW_008393461.1:0-234 GCF_000622305.1 Nannospalax galili
TGCAAAGGCAGATGGGGCAGAAAGAGGCCCCAAGGCCTCCTGGGGACTGCATTGAGGAGCTGGGTTGATCTGGATGCAAAGGATCAAGAAAAGGAAAGGTCAGCCCCAGCGTTCCAGAAAGAGGCTGGCAGATGGTGCAGGCCCATGGAAGCAGAGGGAGGTGAGGGTGGGGCCCAGAGAAGACACTCCCTTGGTCTGGATGAAAAGGATCAGGAAGCAGTATTGGTTCCCCAG
>NW_008393462.1:0-234 GCF_000622305.1 Nannospalax galili
GAACACTAAAAAAGAAAAGAATCAGCTCCCTGGAAAGCCCCTTCTCCATCCACTCATTCCTGTTACTATGCATGTGAGAGTAGGGCTGGGGAACAAAGACAGCTGTGAAGACATGTGTGACCAGGATGGTAAGTAGAAACCTCTAGCATTGAAGTCTGGCTAGGTGAATGTGATGGACAGCCAGGCATTGCCCAGGCACAGCCTTAGCCTAGTGACTGAAGAAAAAAAAAAAAA
>NW_008393463.1:0-234 GCF_000622305.1 Nannospalax galili
CTGAAGAAGTGATTTATTTTCCCTAAGATACTTGCCCTTATGACAGTTTTGATTTTTTTCATCTGGAAATAATTTTCATTTGTTTGGATTAATAAGAAATAAAAGGAGAGAATACCTATTGTGTTTATCTCATAAAAAAATATAACCCAAGGGAAAGACTAAATATGCTGACTAGGCCCTAGTGGATGAACTTGCACTGAGGGATGTCTGGGTTCACTAACTTGACTCGAGAGC
>NW_008393464.1:0-234 GCF_000622305.1 Nannospalax galili
ATACAAAGATTTAGGGCACAATTAGACAGGAAACAGGACATATAGCTTTTTTTAGTTAGTGCCAGCTAGGGGCTGTTTGTAAAGCAGGATGCTTAAACATTTACCAGTGTCTATCTGGTAATTTATTGGCCATAATATTTTTTCTTAGGGCTAGAAGAATAGTAAACTTTTAGCTTTTAGCCCAGGAGTGAACCTTTAACCTGCCTATTCTTTCAGCTAGTGATACCTGAGTTA
>NW_008393465.1:0-234 GCF_000622305.1 Nannospalax galili
GTTTAGAATAGGCATGCTGTCATTGGGCCCTTAGCTTCTTGATTCACAGTATCTGAATAATTATCCTGGCATGCCTCTAGGAAAAAATAAGTGTTCAAGTACAATTATTTCAAGTTGGCAGGTGACAGTCCTAGATTACTTCAAGTTTAAGTGAACACATTGTGTTTGCCAAGAACATGCTAGCACAGGAAAGCTGACTTATGACCTAACCTCTGAGAGTCATAGACTGTAATG
>NW_008393466.1:0-234 GCF_000622305.1 Nannospalax galili
AAAGAAAAAAAAAAAACCCCACAAAACAAACCCCAATAGTTTTTATTTGTTCTCTGAGAATTTCACGAATGCATACAGTGGCTTTTATCATATACATCCTGCTCCTCCCTGTAATTCCTCCCAGACCCCCCGTCTTTGTGTCTCTCCTGCACAGAAGTCATCAACTGCCAACAGCGCCCCAGGTAGGGGTGGGGGCAAAGGAACCCCGTCCTCTTGAGGCTGACCGGTGACCGA
>NW_008393467.1:0-225 GCF_000622305.1 Nannospalax galili
TAAAAAAAAAAAAAAAAAAAAAAAAAAAACTGTGTAACTAGCTTAACCTTAAAATCAGATCTCCAAATCTCAAACACGAATCACAACTGACTTCTAAGAGTTAATAATACAAATGTAAATGAAAACTACTCATATTACGGCTGATTTGTTATTAAACAGTTGAGAAGCAGAGATAATCAATTCTTTGAGCATATTCCACAAATAAGCTCTGTTGAAAACTCTTGT
>NW_008393468.1:0-234 GCF_000622305.1 Nannospalax galili
GGTAAAGGTTTTCCAGTGTGCATACCCTCACGTCATACATACACCTCAGCAACTCCTCAGTTATCTCTGTAACCTCAATAAATTCATTGGTTTCCCAGTAAAACTTAATCAAATATTGGCTTGACACTATAACCTTCAAAAGGAATAAGCATTGCTAACCATCCCCAGGAAAAAAAGTCTCATAACAGATGGAAAATTTATTTGTTAATGCTATTATGTCTTATAATTATTTTT
>NW_008393469.1:0-234 GCF_000622305.1 Nannospalax galili
AGAAACTGACTACAGTCCATCCCTCAGGAGTCGAATCAATACGACAGCAGATACATCCAAGAACCAATTCTCCCTGAGACTGAGCCCCTGACTGCTGAAGACACAGCTGTGTATTACTGTATAAGGAACACAGTGGTGTGACTTCAGTGTGAGCCCAGACACAAACCTCCCTGCAAAGGCCATGATCTGCTGAGTACTCAGCCAGCCCAGAGTCTCAGCCCAGAAGTATGTGCA
>NW_008393470.1:0-234 GCF_000622305.1 Nannospalax galili
GCACGTGCGAGGGGGCAGGTGACACGAAAATCTGCATGTCTGTGGGGGCAGGTGACATGACCTTTTGAACGTCAGAGTTTGCAGGAGACACGATCACCTGCACGTCTAACGTGGCAGGTAACTGGACCATCAGGACCTCAGAGCTGGCAGGTGACACGACCACCTGCACGTCAGAGTGGGCAGGTGACACGTCCATGTGCATGTCAGAGGTTGCAGGTAACACGACCATGTGCA
>NW_008393471.1:0-233 GCF_000622305.1 Nannospalax galili
GTCCTAATTATATGAGTCAAAAAGCTTTGTTTGGGGCTGGAGAGATGGCTCAGTGGTTAGGAGCACTGACTGCTCTTACAAAGGGCCAGGGCTTGAATCCCAGCACCCACATGGTGGCTAACAACAGTCCATAATTCCAGTTCCAGGGGCTTCGACACCCTCCTCTGACCTCTGTGGGCACTGCACGACACAGGTGCACTCACATACATGCAGGTAGTACACTCAAAATAAAA
>NW_008393472.1:0-234 GCF_000622305.1 Nannospalax galili
CAGTGTTCCATTGTGATATCGCAGTGATCCAGTTTGACATCACAGTGCTGAAATGTGAGATCACAGTGCTCCAATGTACCATCACAAGGTTCCAATATGACTTCCCAATGTTCCAATGCGCATCTTTCACTATGCTTCAATATGACATCACAGTTCTCCAATGTGCCGAACTATCTCTCCAAATGCCATTATATTGCTGCAATGTGTGATCACAATGTGACAATATGACTTCTC
>NW_008393473.1:0-234 GCF_000622305.1 Nannospalax galili
CTGGGACTAAAGGTGCGCACCACCATGCCCAGCTTCATTTCCTACTTTTTAATACAGTCTGAGATCCAAGCCCAGGGAATGATGCCACCCACAGTGGGCAGGCTCATCAAAATAATCCCCCACAGGCATGTCCAGAGGCCAGCCCCCCAGGTTATTCTAGATCTCATCAAATTGACATTGAGATTAACCACCATATTTGGAATATTAATTACTATTTTTATCTGTGTGTGTGTG
>NW_008393474.1:0-234 GCF_000622305.1 Nannospalax galili
TTCCCAGGTGAGTGTCTCTGAAACAAACCTCTGCCCACTCCCATAAAGCAGTCCTGCTGGGAGCAGGAATCCACCAGGAGTGGAGGAACCTGAGGGCCTGGACGACCTTTTCGGGCCGGATTACAATGAGGTCAGAGTTCTGTGACTTCATTAAAGGGTACCAGCTATGGTAATGAAAGGATGAGGACAGAGGGCATCAGAGGGACCCCTGGGCTGGGCAGGGAAATTTGGGTG
>NW_008393475.1:0-233 GCF_000622305.1 Nannospalax galili
CATGCAGGCAATACATGCATACACATAAAATAATAATAAATAAAATATTTTTAAAAAAGATATATGAAATACACAAAAATTCAACTAAAAGATTAGAAAAAGAGAAAATACTTGTATAGAGGTTATATTTATTTTAGGCATATCTTGAAACATGACTTAGATAAACTACTAGTTCCTAATATAATGAAGAAAAAGGAAGGAAGGAAGGAAGGAAGGAAGGAAGGAAGGAAGGA
>NW_008393476.1:0-234 GCF_000622305.1 Nannospalax galili
CACGTCATTTAATAAGTAAAAAGTGACATCCTAAATCTGGTAACTGGCCAGAGCACAGAATCAGGGTTGGAATCCTTACAAGAACTTCCTATAAAGCAAGAATAAAGCAACAGGAAATAATTACTATGATCCTACCCACACTACAAATAAGTAAACTGAGACACAAGAAACCAGGTAACAGGGACAAGATCACAAATGGTCACTAGCAGAGCAGACAGCTGAAGTTAATGCATC
>NW_008393477.1:0-234 GCF_000622305.1 Nannospalax galili
TACCACACAGACACCTGTGCATCAATGTTCACTGCTGCTCTGTTCACAATACCCAGGAAATGGACACAGTCTAAATGTCCATTAACTGATGAATGGATAATGAAAGTACGGCACATTTACACAATGGAATGTTAATGAACTGTTAAGAAAAATGAAATTATGACATTTGCAGGTTAGGGGATGGAACTAGGAAGAGTCATTCTTGGATAAGCCAGACCCAGAAAGACAAGCATC
>NW_008393478.1:0-234 GCF_000622305.1 Nannospalax galili
ATTCTTATTGTACAAATTAACACCTGAAGTTTAATAAGGAATCAAGAACTGCTGGGATATGGCTCAGTAGCAGAGTACTTCTTTGGCATGTGTTGAGTTCCCAAATTAGATTCCCAACGCTTAAAAACCAAACCAAGAAAGGAAAAACTGATAGTTCCTATTATTACAACTTTAATTATTATTTTTTCCAAGAAACAGGTTAAGCAGAAAGAAATAGCCTGGTTGGAATCAGGT
>NW_008393479.1:0-234 GCF_000622305.1 Nannospalax galili
TTTTTTTTGTGTCTTGAGGTTGCTGCCAGATTTCTTTCCAAAAATGTTACACCGGTTTATTGTGCTTTCAATAGTTGGTATGAGTGCCAGTTTCGTGGAATTATCCACTATTAGGTATGTACTTTTCACTTTTTATTGAATGGAGGAAAGTTGGCTTTCTTAAAGAACCGAACACCTCAATTTAAGATATTTTAAAAGCTCTATATTTTATATATTTTTAAACATCTGGGGGCG
>NW_008393480.1:0-234 GCF_000622305.1 Nannospalax galili
CTGGAAGTATTTCCATTGAAATCAGGAACCAGACAAGGCTGTCCACTATCTGCACTTATCCTTAACATAGTGCTTGAAACTCTTGCAAAAGTAGTAAGACAAGAGCAATAATTGGAAAAGAAGAGATTTGCAGATGATATGATATTATATCTAAGCAACACCAAAAATTCCACAAGAAAACTCCTAGAAATTATTAACACATGTAGTAAAGTGGCAGGTTACAAAATTAACCTA
>NW_008393481.1:0-234 GCF_000622305.1 Nannospalax galili
ACCACCCAGGAGAAAGAACCAATGGGTGTACTCCCAATAGACACCCAGAGTCCAGAGACACCGTGTGGGCATACAGCTGTGGCCTAATGAACCATGGAAGTTCCCCACTAAGTATAAGACATCTTGGTCCTAAACACTCCTCTATGTTCTCTCACTTCTATTCTGAGTGGTTAACTGTCCTATTATGCTTCATCTGCACGTTAGTCGTTTTCTCAGCTTTTTTTTTTTTTTTTC
>NW_008393482.1:0-234 GCF_000622305.1 Nannospalax galili
ATTTCAATGACAATGCTTTTCACATTTACTGATTATTAAGGAGCAAATTTTTATGTTTTAAAGAATTATTTTTTAAATCAATAATACCAATCTGATAACCATGTTTTTTAAGGGACTTATTTTTTGCTGTTGAGCCTTGATGGTTGTGACGGATGCTCCTCTGAGCCCCGAGATGCAAGTCCCTGGGGTCCCTGTTTGCTGCTCTTTTGGTGCTGTATCAAAATAAGTGTAATT
>NW_008393483.1:0-234 GCF_000622305.1 Nannospalax galili
TGTGTGTGTGTGTGTGTGTGTTTGTCAACTTGACACAAACTAGAGATACCTGGGAAGAGTGAATTTCATTGAAGAATTTCCTCCATCAGTTTGGCATTGGCCATGTCTGTGGTATATTTTCTTAATTACTAATTACTGTGGAAGGACCCAGTCCACTCTGGGTGGTGCCATTCCTAGACAAGTGGCCCTGGGATGTATAAGAAAAGTGACTGAGGGGCTGGAGAGATGGCTCAG
>NW_008393484.1:0-234 GCF_000622305.1 Nannospalax galili
GATGGATACCTTCAGTATCCAAAAAATCCACCTACGTACAGAATTTAAGCAACCTTTCTATATTTAGGCACTAGTGAGACAAAGGTGTCACTTTCGTTTACTTGAGGCTTAATTTTACTGGAGTCATTGAAAGAAATGTGCTTAAAGGCACTGGAGAACTGGCTCCACATGTTAAGAGCATTGGTTGCTCTTGCAGAGAGAGGACCTGGGTTCCAGTCCCAACACCCACATGGC
>NW_008393485.1:0-234 GCF_000622305.1 Nannospalax galili
TGATTGTGCAGCCGCGGACTGCGAGTGACCGGGAGGGACTGTGAAAGACCGAGGGGCGCAGACGACAAACAGGAGTGCCCGCGATCGATCGTGAGAGGCACAGGCTCCGATCGCGAGGGACGGAGAAGGACCGCGACGGGCGCAGCAGGGGACCCGCCGAACGCCGAAGGACCGCGAGGGTCCGCCAGGGACCGCGAGGGCACAGCCACTGACCGCGAGGGACCTCGAGAGACC
>NW_008393486.1:0-234 GCF_000622305.1 Nannospalax galili
TGTAATTTGAACCTAACCAAACATGGCCTCCTGGATTTGGGGAGGGCTAAAATATATAATCTGGGGCAGTCTAGGAAGAGAAGGCATGACCCATTCAGTGTAAAGGCTTTCCAGTATGCATACACTCAGGTCATAAATACACCTCAACAACCCCCCAGGTATTTCAGAAAATAAGCTCAATAAATTTATTGGTTCCCCAGTAATATGTAATCAAACATTGGCTTGACACTAGAA
>NW_008393487.1:0-234 GCF_000622305.1 Nannospalax galili
TCTGTTAGTTGGCTCCAGAAGGATGCTTAAACTTTTACTCAAGGTTACCAACACCTGCCCAGTAATTTATTGGCCCCAATGTTTTCATCCTTAGAATTAAAAGCATGGTAAACGTTTAGCTTTTAGCTCAGGAGTAAGCCTGTAACATGGCCTAATCTCTTAGTTAATGATAGCTGAGTTTGCTCAGGACAGGGAGATGAGCTAAGGGTTGTTGACCAAGACACTTTCCCACAG
>NW_008393488.1:0-234 GCF_000622305.1 Nannospalax galili
CTCTTTTCACAATAACTAAGAGATGGAAGCAACCTAAGTGTCCCTCCATTGGTGAGTGAATAATGAAAATGTGGTTCATTTATACAGTGGAGTTTTACTCAGTAGTAAAAAAAGATGAAATTATGAAATTTTCAGGTAACTGGATGGAACTAGAAACTGCTATACTAGGTGAAGTAACAGACTTGGTAAAAAATTGCCGTATGTTCTCCCTCATATGTGGATTCTAGAACCAAA
>NW_008393489.1:0-234 GCF_000622305.1 Nannospalax galili
CTTGAACTCTACCAAAAAATCTAGGTAAAAATTGAAAATGTGTAATTAATTTTTCATGTATTTTCAAATAAAAACTCTTAGAATGGTGCCTACTTCACGTAATCTAACAAACAAACAGAATACGTGTGGACACAGATCTATGCATTCTATAGGTCTTTCCTCTGAGATGAAGCGTTCCCTCATAGAGGAAGGATCCAGAACTTGAGAAGGTATGGAAACTTAGAAGGTTCGGGA
>NW_008393490.1:0-234 GCF_000622305.1 Nannospalax galili
GAGAGGGTGGAGAGACCTTTCTCCCATTGTAGTAGGGCACTGGACTCAAATTATTGCATCATTATCTGTTTTTCATGGGCTGATGGCTCAATTTAGTGGCATTCCATCTATTATAAAAACGCAGACAGCAAAAAACAAGAGCATGTAAACAGTAACTGCTGTAATAGCTGATGGGTGTAAACGCCAATGCTTGGATGGTACTTTAGTAGGTGCATCACATCCATCTAACAACAC
>NW_008393491.1:0-234 GCF_000622305.1 Nannospalax galili
TAGGATTGAGATTTCCTACCCATATCCCCTTCTCTATGCTGGGACTTTGTCTGGTTTGAGCTTATGTGGGACTTGTCCATGCTATCGGGATTGATGTGAGTTCATATGAGGAAGTGACCAACGGTCTGGAAAACTATTTTCTTATGTTAATGATAGAGTTCTCTGACCTTTTTAAAGATCTGGCAATGGGACTGACACAGTTCATTTCAAGTGGAAAGGTATAAAAGATTCTTC
>NW_008393492.1:0-233 GCF_000622305.1 Nannospalax galili
AGAGGGGGCAGGTGACAGGACCATGTGCATGTCAGAGGGGACAGGTGACACAACCATGCGTACATCAGAGCGGGAAGTGACACAGCCATCTGTACGTCAGAGGGGGCAGGTAACATGAAAACCTGCAAGTCAGAGTGGGCAGGTGACACGAACATGTGCACGTCAGATGGGGCAGCTGACAGGACCATCTGTACATCAGAGGGGGCAGGTGACACGACCATCTGCACGTCAGA
>NW_008393493.1:0-234 GCF_000622305.1 Nannospalax galili
TTCTTTTATCATGTTTATAATTGTTCTTTTAAATTCCATGTCCTGTGTTATATCTGTGTTTTCACTGTACTCCTCTAGAGGACTGTTGGTACTTGGTGGGGATATATTATATGGGTTTTTCATGTTAGTATTTTTTCGCTGTGACTTCGAAATGTGGATTTCTTTGTAGTTTCTGATTCTTAGTATGAGACTCAAGCCTTCCTTTGTTGAGTTTAGGTCTGCTTCTGTTTGTAA
>NW_008393494.1:0-234 GCF_000622305.1 Nannospalax galili
ATGAGGAAGAGCTGATCTTCCTAAAACAAGGAACTCTAGATAGGCTGACAATATTGAGTGGATGGACAAGCACTGGGGAATGGCTAGGGGTGCTGATAACACAGTGGAGAGTAACAGTGATGACAGGGTATATGGGCTCCAGTTGGGGAGGAGGGGAGGTTATGGGAGGGTGCCATTTGGGATGAGGGTATATGGTGAATAAGATTGCTTGCAATGTCCTGTAAGAAACACACA
>NW_008393495.1:0-234 GCF_000622305.1 Nannospalax galili
ATGATCAACAGCAAGACACTCCAAATAATAAGGCGAGAAGAACAGATTGATAACTGTATGAGGGCAGCAAATCATTTTCACAGAAACTCCTCTGACTGTCTTTGTAAGCCAAAACTGGGAGAGCATTTCCATCCTTCGTATGCTAATCTTCGTTGTCCTTGGGTCAAAGTCAAACTTGCAAATTTATCAAGCTGTTTTACTGTCTGGGAAACTTCAATGAATGCGACTATTACA
>NW_008393496.1:0-234 GCF_000622305.1 Nannospalax galili
TAGAAATCAAATAAATTGTCTCCAGAATAAATTCCCACAAAAGAATCTTGGGTTTAAAGAGATGACTCAGCAGCTCAGACCACATACTGCTCTTATAAGAGACAGGGTTCCCAGAACTCATGTCTGGCAGCTCACAAACATCTACAACTCCAGCTCCAGGGGATCCAACACCATCTTCTGGCTCCCATGGACACCTGCACTCGTGTACATGTTTCACCACACCAACACACATAT
>NW_008393497.1:0-234 GCF_000622305.1 Nannospalax galili
AAAAAAAAAAAGTTCAAGACTCAGAAAGAGGCAGAGACAGCTAAACCTCATGGCTAGTAGGCTTGTGGGGACTTCTGTCTTTTTTAAATTAATTAACGTAATTAAATTTTTAATTACTTGATTGATTGATTAATGTGTATGAATGGTTTGTGTGCATATGTGCAATTGTACCTGTTCATGCAGTGCCCACTGATGCCAGAAGAGGGTGTCAGATTCCTTCGAACTGGAGTTACA
>NW_008393498.1:0-234 GCF_000622305.1 Nannospalax galili
AGAGGGGGCAGGTGACCAGACCACCTGCACGTCAGAGGCGGCAGGTGACACGACCATCTTCACATCAGAGGGGGCTGGTGACACGGCCATTTGCACATCAGAGGCAGCAGGTGACACAACCATCTTCACGTCAGAGGGGGGAGGTGACACTACCATCCGCACATCAGAAGGGGCAGGAGACATGACCATGTGCACATCAGCGGGTGCAGGTGAAATGACGGTCTGCACATCAGA
>NW_008393499.1:0-234 GCF_000622305.1 Nannospalax galili
TTCTGTGCCTTTTACAAAGCTGTCCGTCCCCTAAAGCGACATGAACGTACTGCTGTGCTGAGTGTCCACTTTAAGCTGCTGCTTCAAAATGTTGTACATGTCATTTGTATTTAAATATGCAAGATGTCACCCTTTGATATCAAGCAGGCTAAGTCTGGGAATAAACCCAGTGTCATTATAAGCGTAGGAGAAAACATACTGTTTGGGAGGAAAGATATACTATCTGGAGATAAC
>NW_008393500.1:0-234 GCF_000622305.1 Nannospalax galili
TTAGGCTATGGACAGGTTTAGAGGTATGGTTATGTGTACGTTTATGCTTAGATTTAAGGTTTGCCTTATGGAGAGTGCAAAGTTTAGTGTTAGCGTTGAGGCTTTGTTCATGTTCACACTGTTGAGGTTAAGGGTTAGGATTAGCTTTAGGGTAAGGTTTGGGAGTTTGGTTATGGGTCGATTGGGTATAAGTTATATATTTAGGGTTAGTATTAGGTTAAGGGTTAGGTGTAG
>NW_008393501.1:0-234 GCF_000622305.1 Nannospalax galili
AGGGTGACGAGCCCAAAACATGGCAGGATGTAGAGTGCTACAGCTGGGGTGGTGTGGTGTGCTGTATTTTTTTCTTATCCTGGAGATTCATGATGTTATAGCCTACTGAAAATGTTACAGTGTCTGATAGACATTAGTGCATGTGTGTATGCACATGTATGTTTGCATATATGTATGGAAGAGAGGTGTATTAGTTACTTTTCTGTTGCTGTGATAGAAACACTGACCAAAGCA
>NW_008393502.1:0-234 GCF_000622305.1 Nannospalax galili
TTTTTTTGCAGTAATAGTCTAGGAATAATTGTTTTTATTCCCTCCTGCCATACAAATGAGCATTATATTTCCATAAAATTTAATCCATTTTTAGCTAGATTCCATTATACTTTTTCTTCTTTCTGACTACTAATAACATAGGTAATCCTGACCTCCAACTAAACAAAATTTCCCATAGTCTTCATTTTGTGATATTCCCTTATTGTGTATGTGAACCATATCCACTAACCTCTT
>NW_008393503.1:0-230 GCF_000622305.1 Nannospalax galili
AAGACACAGGACCCAGGGTTTATGACTCTGTTGCTGATCAGACCCTCTGGCCCGAAGAAGCCAGCAGGTCACCTGCTAAGCAAAGCAAACCTGAATCCAGGCAGACCCTGAGTCAGGATAATCTGGGATTCAAAGTCAGCCTTGCCTATAGAACTTATGTGACACAGCTAGACTCTGTTCCAAATACAAACACACACACACACACACACACACACACACACACACACACA
>NW_008393504.1:0-234 GCF_000622305.1 Nannospalax galili
TCCTGAAGAGCAGAGAGCCTGGACCCAGCCTTGAGGACAGGAGAGATGGAACGGAGACCTGAAGTCCATAGGGTCAGGGAAGAGCTCTGGACAAATGCTGCCCAGCTCACAGCTGAATGGAAAAGAGCAGGGAGCAAACCATGAGCTGATAGGTGCCTGGGCTGAACCCTGACCCTTCAGGATCCCAGGCTGTACTCTGAAAAAGAAGCAGCCTTGGCCAAACCCCAGACCACA
>NW_008393505.1:0-234 GCF_000622305.1 Nannospalax galili
GGACTGTCATGATCAGGGCATCTGTGGTGGCATTCCCCAGAGCTAGGATTCCAGGAAGTGCAATATGTCAGCAGATATATGAGATGTACCATGGGTAACTTCTATTTTCTAGACATTCCTGTAGCTTAACCATAGTGAGGTAGAGTGAGCTGGAGGAGTTTTTAACATAAGAAAAGGCAAGGATTTTAGTGACCTGAACAGCATAGGCGGTATCAGAAAAGAGATTTAAGGGTT
>NW_008393506.1:0-234 GCF_000622305.1 Nannospalax galili
ATGAAAGAAATTGAAGTATAACCAATGAACTGAAAATAAAAAAGCTTTGAACTTTTAAAAAAATTTTTATTTATGTTTGTGAGCCTGTATACTTTATGTGCTTTAGGTGCCCTGAAAGGCCAGAGGATGTTGGATTTATTGCAACTGGAATTACAGATGTTGCTAAGTCTTCTGATGTGGGTTTAAGGAACTTTCCCTGGGTCCTCTGCAAGACTGTTAAGGTCTCTTACCAAC
>NW_008393507.1:0-234 GCF_000622305.1 Nannospalax galili
TTTCCATTAGTACTGGGCAATATAAATTTCCTATTTCACTTTATTATTAAGGAACTGAACTTGGTTCAGAAAGCAGGAGGCCTGACGTGCAATATAGTCTTGCGTGTTTCTCCAAGGCACTTGAATGGACCAAGCTGAGCTATCAAGTCTATCTCAATTCCACCATCTCCCAAGGCATCAACCTGTTTTACAGAGAGCCCTGGTATCTTCCTGTTGCTGCCAGAATTTTCCTCT
>NW_008393508.1:0-234 GCF_000622305.1 Nannospalax galili
TTTCCATTAGTACTGGGCAATATAAATTTCCTATTTCACTTTATTATTAAGCAACTGAACTTGGTTCAGAAAGCAGGAGGCCTGACGTGCAATATAGTCTTCCGTGTTTCTCCAAGGCACTTGAATGGACCAAGCTGAGCTACCAAGTCTATCTCAATTCCACCATCTCCCAAGGCATCAACTTGTTTTACAGAGAGCCCTGGTATCTTCCTGTTGCTGCCAGAATTTTCCTCT
>NW_008393509.1:0-234 GCF_000622305.1 Nannospalax galili
ATTTTGGTCTTTTTGAGACAGGATTTCCCTGTAGCACCAGCTGACCTGGACTCACTATGGAGACCAGGCTGACCTGGATCTCACAGAGATCTGCTTGCCTCTGACTCCCAAGTGCTGGAATTAAAGGAGCGCACCACAGTGCCCGGCTTCTTTTTCATTTTAAATAAAAAATTTTTTTATTAATTCTTTGAGAATTTAATTTTTTATTTATTATTTTATGTGCATAAATATATT
>NW_008393510.1:0-234 GCF_000622305.1 Nannospalax galili
ATGTATGATATACATATGAGTGCATGTTTATTGGTATGATCTGTTAAAATGTGGTATATTCTGAAGTCTGTAAAAACATCTCAGGGATATGGATTCCACACAAACTCCCAGATTGCTGTTGCAAAACATTTTAAGGACATCATGTAAGGGAAACTAATCTTTGGAGCACCGTATTCACAAAGTACTCTGTACAGATCATGCTTTTGTTTTTCTACTTTGACTTGCTTCTTGCCA
>NW_008393511.1:0-234 GCF_000622305.1 Nannospalax galili
CCCTCCCAGAGCCGGTTGTGGTGCACAGCCAACGGTGGGTTCATTTTTTTTTAAAATGCACCCCGTGGCTGCTGCTAGTCTCTGTCCAGGGGTGCCGTCTGCCACCTGGCTTTCGTGGGCCCCCCTGACTCATGCACACCTTAGTTCAAGGTGGGTCGGGTGGGCGCTTTCACCGCTGACCCCGTGCGCTCCGTTTCACCCAGCCCTTCTGAAAAAGGCATCCATGGGTCCTGT
>NW_008393512.1:0-234 GCF_000622305.1 Nannospalax galili
GCCCTAGCCTCAGAACTCTTGGAGACTGATTAATGCTGTTTGAGAAAAAGTGGATGTTCCTTAAGATCTCTAGATAGGCTGAATACACTTCAGTGGATGAACTTGCACTGAAGGACAAAGGGTGAGGCGCTTGAGTGGATGGGACTTAATATGTATGGCAGAATACATGAGGCTTGGGAGGGCATGAAACATGGAAGAGGGTCTTAATTTGATTAAGAACCATTGTATGAAATG
>NW_008393513.1:0-234 GCF_000622305.1 Nannospalax galili
TCCCAAGTGCTGGGATTAAAGGCATGAGCTACCATACCCAACTTTAAAAGGATTGTAAAGGAATTATCCTACAATGGGAGGACAATACCCCTACCAGATAACACAGGCTAGCAAATAAAAATCCAATCCCAGGATTGAGCTCCCTCTTTAGGAGTTGTTGACCAGGGAGATCCCACAGACTCTCAAATTGCCATTGCTCTTGGTTACCTGCTGGAACCTGATGGTAAGACCCTA
>NW_008393514.1:0-234 GCF_000622305.1 Nannospalax galili
CCCATTAACTAAAAACACCAGAAACTCAAGGCCACAGACACTTAACAAAGATAGATCCATTCTGATTGGAAGGATAGTGCAGAATGGATGAGCTTTTGAATGCTTTGTGCTAAATACCACAATCTAAACAGACTCACAAAACACTTTTAGAAATGTAGACACAATTGAACAGAAACCCGTTACAGGAGAACATGTGTCTCATCAGACTTTGTCCAATAGACAATGCATAAATTA
>NW_008393515.1:0-234 GCF_000622305.1 Nannospalax galili
TTCTAGAATGTGTGTCTCAGGAAAGGGACTAGGACCTGTGCCTAAACTCAGACAATCAACCAGAGCAGCACACTACACTTTCCATCATTTCTCTGTTGGTGCTCTCTTCCATCTGACCAGGATCCTGATCTGGAAGGATGTGGAACAGCACCACAGGGGTGGTAACAAGGCTAGCTCTGGGGCTGAACCACCTACTTCTGAACCCTGGTTTCACCAGCTCCCATCTGTGTGACC
>NW_008393516.1:0-234 GCF_000622305.1 Nannospalax galili
GATTGAACTCAGATTGTCAGGCTTGGTTTGTAAGTACTTTAAGCTCATGAAGCAACCTTACCAGCCTACAAAGGTCACTTTTCAATAACCAAGAGTTTCCTCACTTGTATATCAGCATTAGAACAATAAGTCTCTACGTTGCAATGAAGTTTCCTTTAGCTAGTGCTGAGAAGTGCTTACAAGGTCTGGTACCTAAAGGCACTTGTGATGGCTAATCCTGGGTGTCAACTTGAC
>NW_008393517.1:0-234 GCF_000622305.1 Nannospalax galili
TGAATTTTCTGATGTTTTCTAAAAGTTGACACAAAGGTGAAAGATTTGTCACATTCATTGAATTGATAAGGGTTCTTTCTAATATGGGCTCTTTGATGCCTTTTAATATCCAACAGCCACTTAAAGGACTTGCCACACTCTTAGCATTTGTACGGTTTCTCTTCAGAATGAATTCTTTTATGTGACTTAAGATTTGACAACTAAAGGGTTTGCCACATTCCTTACATTTTTAAG
>NW_008393518.1:0-234 GCF_000622305.1 Nannospalax galili
TGAGTGTATTGTCTGCATATATGTAAGTGCATCCATGTCATGCAATACCTATGGAGGTCAGAAGAGGATGTTGAATTCTACTGAAACTGGAGTTATGGACGGTTGTTAGCCTCCATGTGGGTGCTGGGAATTGAACTGGGTCTTCTGCAAGAGCAGTTAATGCTTTTAACAACTGAATCATCTCTCCAGCCCCAAGAGGTGAATTTTATTTTTTATCTTTACAGGTTATCTTTT
>NW_008393519.1:0-234 GCF_000622305.1 Nannospalax galili
ACTTTTTATTGTTTTGTTGAAGACTAGAGCTTGGTTACCTAAAGGAGTCTTTGGGAAAATTTGAACTTAAACCTACATGGACCTAAACCCAGTATCCTTGGGAACAAGTGATCAAAGAGTGATACCGTGTTTGATTTACAGGTGATTATCAGGAACAACAGCCAGCCTCGGTGGAAATTTCCAGAAATGGCTGCAAAGCTTAATTTCATTGAATGCTCTATCTTCATTAATGAT
>NW_008393520.1:0-234 GCF_000622305.1 Nannospalax galili
GAGAGTCACTTGACATATGCTGGCAAGTGGCAGACACCCTCCAGGAAGTGAGAATGTGGTTTCCTCTGTTAGGTCAAGCATTTTGGATACAGATGATGCTACTGCCCAAGGCATGCTGGGAAAGATCGGTCCAAAGGAGAAGAAGGGTGAGTGCTAGTATGCTCAGCAGTGGGGTGGACCAGCCCCACTTTGATGCTAGTCTTATTCAGGTACACAGTATGTTTTGTTTTGTTT
>NW_008393521.1:0-234 GCF_000622305.1 Nannospalax galili
AAAAAAATTCAAGTAAGAACCAGCAAGATGGCCCAGCAGGTGAAAGCCCTTTCCCACAATGATGTGATTCTCATTAGCTGGGATTGATTTATGGGCCTTACAGGGTTGAAGGAGAGAACCGACCCACATGTGACCTCCACATACATTCCATGCTGGCACACAAATACCATATAATAATAAAAGTTTTAAAATCATATATTTAACTCCCCTCTTCAGCATCCATGCAGAAAACTT
>NW_008393522.1:0-234 GCF_000622305.1 Nannospalax galili
ATTGTAGTTTGTTGCACTCTTGTCCCTTAACCTCATAGCAGTGATGAGTTACGCATTGATTTGTTGACTCTTAGTATAGATTTCTCTTAGGTACTACACTCCAAGCACTAACTAAAACAAAAAATTTAAATTATGAGGTTGATAACCAATAGCTCACATTTTATTTTCAGCCATTTTTTGAGGAATTGTATTAGTCACTTTTCTGTTGCTGTGATAGAAACACTGACAAAAGCA
>NW_008393523.1:0-234 GCF_000622305.1 Nannospalax galili
AATTGCTGACTACATTATCCACTGATGTAGGGTCTCTCAGTTGAACACAGAGCTTGCAGATAGGACTGGTATAGCTCCTCAGTTTGCTCTAGAGATCCCCTTCCTCCAGTTCTGAGTGTTGGAACTTTAAGTTTGTGGGTTCTGGTGATCTGAACGCTGGGCCTTATGCTACGTTGACCTTTATCCACTAAACCATCTCCCCAGCCTGGTTTTGCTTTTACATCTCTGAGATTC
>NW_008393524.1:0-234 GCF_000622305.1 Nannospalax galili
CTGCTCACATACTGAGCCCTGACCCTGGTTGCACTGAGCCCTGACCCTGCTTACATTCTATTTTTGCCCCAGTTGTGAACTATACTTCATCCTAGAGAAAGGCCAAGTTATAGTCCTGTCCCCAAATTGAGCCTTCCTTGTCCCGGTTTAGTCCCTGACCTAGTCACACACTGAACCGAGACTCTGGCAATAGTCTGCACACTGAGTCCTACCTGATCTCAGCTGGGAGAGTCC
>NW_008393525.1:0-234 GCF_000622305.1 Nannospalax galili
TTTTTTATAAATGTTATAACTTCATTGTTGATTATAAGTTTTGCAAATATTCAATTGGTTATCTTTCCTATGAGAATATCTACTTCTAAATTATTTTAGAATATTTAATAAGAATAATATATTTTCAGGCTGGAGAGATGGTTCAGTGGTTAAGAGCACATACAGCTCTTGCAGAGAACCAGAGCTTGGTTCCCAGAACCCACATCAGGCAGCTCACAATAGCCTGGAACTCCA
>NW_008393526.1:0-234 GCF_000622305.1 Nannospalax galili
TCAGAGTGGGCAGGTGACAAGACCATCGTTATGGTAGAGAGGGGAGGTGACACGACCATCTGCTCGTCTGAGGGGAAAGGTGACATGACCATCTTTATGGCAGAAAGAGCAGGTGACACGACCATCTGCAAGACAGAGGTGGCAGGCGACAAGGACATCTTTATGGCAGAGGGGGCACGTGATACGACCATCTGCACGTGAGAGGGAGCAGGGGACACAATCATCTGCACATCT
>NW_008393527.1:0-234 GCF_000622305.1 Nannospalax galili
AAATGGTGCTGGCAAAACTGGATCTCCATCTGTAGAAGAATGAAACCAAACTCTATCTTTCACCATGCACAAAAATCAACTCCAAATGGATCTAAGACCTCAATGTGAAGCCCAGAACTATGAAACTGTTAGAAGAAAACATTGGCAATAACCCACAAGATACAGGCGTAGGAAAGGATTTTATAAATTGGACATCAATTGCTCAGGAAATAAGGTCAAGAATCAACAAATGGG
>NW_008393528.1:0-233 GCF_000622305.1 Nannospalax galili
ACACACACACACACACACACACACACAAAGAAGAATAAAAGTTTCAATAAACATGTAAGCCAATCAGCCTAGAAAAACATGGAAACAAAAAGAAATGATCCAGCGAGATGGTTCAGTGAGTAAAAGCCCTTGTGACACAATCTTGATGACCTCAGTTCAAGCCCCAGAATCCTCAGAGGAAGGAGAAAACGGGCTCTCAAAATTTGTCCTCTGATCTCCATATGCATACTGTG
>NW_008393529.1:0-234 GCF_000622305.1 Nannospalax galili
TGATGACACATTAGGGCATTATATTTGCACACAGAGCATTGTGATGACACAGTAGGGCCCCTGTGAGGGGACAGCCAGCATTGTGATGTCTCATTGAACATTGTGGTGACCCATTGGACCATGTTGATGTCACAGAGAAGCATTGTGATGATGCATTGGAGGATTGTGATGTTACATTGGGTTATAGTGAGGGGTCATTGAAAACTGTGTTTGCATATTGAGCATGGTGATGAC
>NW_008393530.1:0-234 GCF_000622305.1 Nannospalax galili
AATATTTTTGTTCAGACCATGGGAATTTCTTGCAATAGAATCCTACAGGAATTAAATCCGAATTTCTTTTAGCAAATATGTTCCAATTTCCATAACCTTCCATATATAACAGGTCAATGAAAATAGTGTCATCTGGTTGTACAAAATTTAGATTATGAAATTGTGCTATACATTCCAGTATTATTTTACTGCTTGTTCTTGTTCTTTTCCCCAAGTGAACTCTTCTGCCTTTTT
>NW_008393531.1:0-234 GCF_000622305.1 Nannospalax galili
AAACGGCAGGAATACTACATGCACCCTACAGCATGCAGGAGAGCCACCCTGCAAATAGCACAGCTCTAACACCAACAGCACTGATCCCAGAAGCCCACCACCACAATGGTTATTAACCTTGCATGCACATTACAGTCAACTGGGTCCTATGGAAAACAGCAATGTAACTTTTCTCCAGTCATGAGTAATAGATATCAAACCACCTCCTGAAATTGGTCAACGTATGTAAGGCAA
>NW_008393532.1:0-234 GCF_000622305.1 Nannospalax galili
CAAATATAATGCTCGAATATGTCAGCATAATATTCCACTTTGGTTTTACAAAGTTTCATGTGCTATCAAAATGATCTAACCTGATACCACAATGCTCCAATGTGTCTCCACGATGCTCAAAGCGACATCATAAAGCTCCAATGTGCCAAGACTATGGCCCCATATGCCATGAAATTGCTCCATTGTGGCATCACAATGTTACAATATGACTTCACAATGTTCCATTGTGCCATC
>NW_008393533.1:0-234 GCF_000622305.1 Nannospalax galili
GTAGGGAGAAAAATATTCAATAGAAGCAGACAGATAGGCTTCAAGTTTGGAAAGAACAAATAAGGGTTTTAATGTAACTACACTACTCCCATTTCTCTATGGTAAAGTAATAAGTCACTCTCTTGCCCTGCTGCTATAAATATCTAAAGACCTTAGCAAAATATTTAGACAACGGTTTTCAGGCAACAGGAAGTAGTCCTTATAGAACTATGGTCTCTAAGAAGATGAAAATGA
>NW_008393534.1:0-234 GCF_000622305.1 Nannospalax galili
CCATTCATCATTCAGGATTGTGTTGTTTAATCTCCATGTGTTCATGTGGTGGTTTAGGCTTCTTCGGGTGTTGAATGTAAGCTTTATTGCATTGTGGTTTGATGGAACACATGGAATTATCTCAATCTTTTTGTATTTGACTAGCTTTCTTTTGTGCCCCAGTATATGGTTGATTTTGGAGACAGTTCCATGTTGTGCTGAGTAGAAAGTATGTCCTTTGGTGTTTGGGTGGAA
>NW_008393535.1:0-234 GCF_000622305.1 Nannospalax galili
TCAGGGAGTACGATGGTTAAAAATGTGTGGCACTATTCTTTTTTACTTCAACATTTTCATTACCAGATGTGTTTTTCGTACTGTTTAATATTTACTTTATTATTGAATATTTACTCTGCTGACATTATAATTTTGAGGAAAGTATATATTTTGTTTTGTTTCTTACCACAAAAACCAATGTGCACAAACTCTCCTTGTAATACAGAATTTTATATGGAAAGATTGAAATTTTTA
>NW_008393536.1:0-234 GCF_000622305.1 Nannospalax galili
AGGCTTAGAAACATGGGAATGAGGTTGGGAGTCATGGGGATGAGGATTCGGGTCTTGGTGTTAAGGTTGGGATGTCACAACGTAATGATGTCACTAGGGACCGTGAGTGCTTTGGGCAAAACATATTCATTAAGGTTAGAAGTGTAAGAACATTTGTTCAGAGAAATGAAACAAAAGTAAGTTTTGGGTAAAGGTGTTCTAAGTGCTCTGTTTTGTGAATCCACAGACAAATCT
>NW_008393537.1:0-234 GCF_000622305.1 Nannospalax galili
TAGTTTCTGAAGAAAAGGCAAGACAAGCATTTAAATGCCTTCTGTTCTGTTTAATAGCTTTGGCAAGATATAACTTACATATCATAAGATGCATCCATTATGACTATAGTTAAATGATTTTTAGAAACCTTGTACAATTGTGAGCCAACATCACTACTCATTTTAGGATATTTCTGTCACCATAAAAAAGTTCCCTGATGTCTATTTGTAGTCTCATCTATTTTCTGTCTCTAT
>NW_008393538.1:0-234 GCF_000622305.1 Nannospalax galili
GGGGTGATGTTATTAGCACATTGGAGCTTTGTGGTGTCTCAATGGAACTTTTTGATGTCATATTGTAACATTGTACTGACAAAATCTAGTAATATACTGCACATGGTGCAATAGTGCTGGACATTGGAGCATTGTGATGTCACAGTGCAGTATGGTGATGTCACAATCGAACACTGAGAAGTCATATTGTAACATTGTGATGGGACATTGGATCACTATAATGGGACATGAGAT
>NW_008393539.1:0-234 GCF_000622305.1 Nannospalax galili
CACTAGGAACAATTGCAGAAGCAACTGATTTCTTTAAAAATTACAGGGATCCAGACAAAGATAGAGTACTTTCTTTTCAAGTACAAAGGAAAGCAGGAAGTAAATGGAAACCTAAGATATTTAGACAAATTAAGCCCTTTGGTAACTATAGACCAAGATTCCAAAACAGAAATGTTAAGCAACTTAATCCATTCCAGAGAATCATAGGTAGACCTATTGAAACAAATCTGGGAA
>NW_008393540.1:0-234 GCF_000622305.1 Nannospalax galili
GTTGGAAGGTGCGCATTGTACTCTAAGAGTTGGAAGGTGCGCATAGTATTCCAAGGGTTGGAAGGTGCACATTGTGTTCTAATGGTTGGAAGGTGCACATTATATTCTAAGGGTTGGAAGGTGCACATTGTACTCTAAGGGGTGGAACGTCCACATTTTATTCTAACGGTTGGAGGCGCACAATGTGCTCTAAGTGTTGGAAGGTGTGCATTGTATTCTAAGGGTTGGAAGGTG
>NW_008393541.1:0-234 GCF_000622305.1 Nannospalax galili
TGTGAGGGACACTGAGCACTATGTTTGCATATTGAGCATGGTGACAAAACATTGGATCATTGTAATGACACAAGGGCGAATTGTGATGGCACAATGAGCATTGTGATTGCAGATAGAGCATTGCGATGGTACAATGGAATATTTTGAAGTAATATTGTCACATTATTATGCCACATTGGTGTGTTGTGATGGCACAAAGAGCATTGTGATGCCACATTTGAGCATTGTGATGAC
>NW_008393542.1:0-234 GCF_000622305.1 Nannospalax galili
CTTAAAGTGGTTTTAATTTGCATTTCCCTAATTATTAGTGATGTTGGACATATTTTAAGATGTTTTGTAGCCATCTTTACTTCTTTTTAGAACTCTCTGTTCGACTTCATAGCCCATCTTTTAATTGGGTTGCTTTTTGCCTTGGTTCTCTGCTTTTTTGAGTTCATTATATATTCTTGATACTAAACCTCTGTTGGATGTGTCGCTGGTAAAGACTTTCTCCCATTCTGTGGG
>NW_008393543.1:0-234 GCF_000622305.1 Nannospalax galili
AGGACAGCTGGGACTACAGGGAGACCCTGTCTCAAAAATACCAAAATAATAATAATAATGTTTGAATGCTGGTTTTCTTAGATAGTCTGGTGTCACCCAGGTTAGCCTGAAACTCCCTGTGTAGCCAAGGATAACCTTGAACTTATAATTCCCTCTGAGTGTTGGGATAATTGGCCAACATCACCACATCTGGTTAATGCAGTGTGGGGCTGGAACTCGGGACTTTGTGCATGC
>NW_008393544.1:0-234 GCF_000622305.1 Nannospalax galili
ATAATATATCAAAAAGTTTATTGAGTTATTTTAAGTGATCATTGTGTCTTTAAGAATAATTTAACTCTGTCTACTTAAAATGATTTCTTTTCTTTTTTCCTTTCTTTACTATACACAATTAACTACAATATAGTACTCTAGAAAACACTATCTCTAGAGTGACAGAACAGAAATATAAAACATGATCCACACAAATGCTATTTATAAGACATTAACTCTGGACTGAACTAAATA
>NW_008393545.1:0-234 GCF_000622305.1 Nannospalax galili
AAATATTTACGTGACTCATTAAGAGTAGGTAATGGAGTGAAACTATCTTTGTAACCACAGTAGAATGATATCATTGACAAGTCACTGTCCCTTTCAAAACAGCTACCAAAAGTTTAGCATGTGTTCAACATAAAAAATGGTAAGTACCTTGAAACAGAAAAGCCAATTATCCTAATCTCATTATTTATGCATTGTGTATGTAAATTGAAATGTGCACTATGATTCGTGAACATG
>NW_008393546.1:0-234 GCF_000622305.1 Nannospalax galili
CCCTGGCTCCAGACACCTGTCCCAGACTCCTGACCTTGGGGAAGCTTGGGTACAGGGATGGAATTTGACCTTCTGTTAGAGCTGAAAAGGAGCAATGATTGATAGGCTGTCTGAATCTCAGAGCCTGTGGATTCGGCCAGTGCATTGCCGTGAGAGCCACATCTAGTCAACATTAGCCGGGTCCCTCCTCCCGAGTGTCAGCATGGAGAACTCAGGAGGACACGTGCTCAGGCC
>NW_008393547.1:0-234 GCF_000622305.1 Nannospalax galili
CTCCCAGACGTGGTCCTCTGTCAGCTAGAAGGCTCACACGCCGTGTCACTAAATTTCCTTTCCCCGCTGGGAGACCCGCCCCACTCAGGGTCTCCGGTCCTGATGCGGACTGACAACCGACATAAGACAGTCTGTTTGCACTTTGCATAGTTTATATGATATTTGGGAGGGGCGACTACAAAACGCAGATTCTTATAGACTTCTCCTTTTCCACATTTGAAATGCATGCACCAA
>NW_008393548.1:0-234 GCF_000622305.1 Nannospalax galili
ACTTTTTATAGTATTAGAACTGAGGAATTTACAAATGCACAAGTGTGATATGTGATCAAGCCCCCCCAAACAGGTGTGGAGAGTCATGGCTAAACGCATATATCCAGGAGTCTTGTGTGTATACGTATGTGCAAGTACAGTCATACATACTAATGTGTAAGAACTTGGACTAAGGGTATATGTGAGGTTGCAGTGTTCAGATCATCCCTGAGTAGGGTACACACACTGTGTTGG
>NW_008393549.1:0-234 GCF_000622305.1 Nannospalax galili
AAGTTTTCTTTCATTTCACTTTTCAAACATCTAAAAGCACAGAATACTTATTCTTTTTTTAGCCCCTCAGAGTGGTGACTTTGTATTCTCTGAAGTAGGTTTTGACTTACCACAACTTAACAGGAAAGAGCTCTACTGCGGCTATCATCAGAAGACTGTCTAAAATGAGACAATAACTCATCAGAAGAGGGAAATTGAGGGGAAGAGCCAGGCTCCTCAGTCAGAGGATGTCTC
>NW_008393550.1:0-234 GCF_000622305.1 Nannospalax galili
TAAAGAAAGATGAAATCATGAAATTTGCAGGTACATGGATGGAACTAGAAGCTGTTATACTAAGTGACGTAACACAGTCTCAGAAAAAAATCGACATATGTTTTCCCTCATATGTGAGTTCCAGACATAACTACAGGAACCAGGAAAATGGAAAGAAACAGGGCGGTAAAGGAAAAGAAAGACCCTGAAAGGGAAGAACAGTAGGAAACAGGCCTTAATAAGGGAGATAGAGAC
>NW_008393551.1:0-234 GCF_000622305.1 Nannospalax galili
CATCATATAAGTCATGTCTCAGTAATCAGTAATGCCATCTTTGTACAATGTTTTACATGTTCTCTTTAATTGTTGTTCACAAAATTATAAAATTTTTGCAGTAAATAACAAAGGTGGAACCTAGAAGACTATAAATATGATTATTTCTGCTGAGAATACAGTTGTATATTAACATGTACATGACTGTTGTCTAAACTGATAGTAAAGGGTTCAATTATGGATGAGGCATGGCAA
>NW_008393552.1:0-234 GCF_000622305.1 Nannospalax galili
CTAGATTTCTGTATTTTCATTAGAACATGTATGAGTTGTGTTTTTATCTTAATACAACGTATTTAGGAAGGAATTGACTTATATAGCCAGTTCATCACACTGGAAAGACAGGTGTAGATTTTAGGGACTGAAGATCATGTCTCCTTGAAAGGATGTTTGTATTTGATGACTGAATCAAATGATGGAGTGCCTGCATGAGTATCTCAGTGTACACAGTTGTGGATTACTGGGTGT
>NW_008393553.1:0-234 GCF_000622305.1 Nannospalax galili
GTTTGACAGCACCTCTGCTGAGTGGCTGCTGGGGTGTGGGCACCTGTAGGCGGCCAGCAGAAATGCAAAGTAAACAAACGGGGAACTGAGCAACTCTGAGCAAAACTGCAGATGCGCCAATGCTCGGCCACTCAGCCTGCTGCCACATCTAAGAACCCGGCAGCAAAGCTGCACCCAGAAACCCCAGGATGTACACCACTGCCACAGACAGCGGCACTTCTGTGGAAATGAAGA
>NW_008393554.1:0-234 GCF_000622305.1 Nannospalax galili
GAAACTCAAATTTTCTTCTGACTAGATGTCAGATCTACTCTCCATATATCAATCCACAAATCCATTTGTTCAATGCACAATCTATAATGACAAACTTTTTATTTATTTATTATTTTTATTTCATGCATATGAGTATATTGCCTGCATGTGTGTTGTGCAAGGCCTGTGGAGGTCAGAACAGGGTCTTCAATCCCCTGAAACTGGAGTTACAGATGGTTGTTAGCTGCCAAGTGG
>NW_008393555.1:0-234 GCF_000622305.1 Nannospalax galili
AGATTCACTCATTTCTCTCTTTTTTTCTCCCTTCTGGCCTCCCTCCTCCCTTCCCTCCTAGACACAGTGCCCCCATTATTCCCACCCTCCCCTCAATACCTCCCGACTCCCACCATCTTTCCTTTCTTGACTTCCCTCGCTCCCCACACTGTGGTCCCTTGCATGTCCCTCCCTCCTCCCTGATGATTACTTACAATATTTCCACCTCCCTCAGGTAGCATCTGTTCCCTCCTA